>NC_134691.1:113299802-113599802 GCF_050947455.1 Rhinoderma darwinii
GATAAGTTCGCGGGGTCAGGATGATGCAATGCGGCCAGCGCTGCACTAATGAGCGGCGGCACTGGAGACAGAACATGGCGGACGCGCTACAAAACACCCCCATGTTCTGTCTTCAGTGCCTGAACTGCCGCTCATTAGTGCAGCGCCGGCATCTCCTCATGCTGACCGCGCGCGCACTTCCTGTCAGGAGCGGGGCAATGGCTGTATTACACAGCCGCAGCCCCGCGCTATAACGGCGGAGATCAGAGAAACCTCTCATCTCCGCCGTTATTCCCCTGAATGCTGCGATCACAGCTGACTGCAGCATTCAGGGGAAAGTGAGAAGGGGGGATGCCCCTGGATCGCGTCACAGGGAATTCCTGTGACGCGATCGAGGGCCATACCATATATGGGCAGACAGCCCAGGGTCTATTGACGGACCCCAGGGCTGTCTTACCATATTTCATGTTGTTAGGACATACCCAAGTATGTCCTAACAACTGCCTGTGTGCTATCTGTCCACAGGTTAATGTACTGGCACATATCTGATATATGTCAGTACATTAAAGTTTAAAAATAAAGTAAAAACAAAGTATTGTTAAATTTAAAAAAAAATACACCTTCACCTTTTTTACAATAAACATTAAAATAAAAAAATGAAATAAACACGGCTTTCATTCACTTATTAATGTGAGGCATGAGGTGCGATGAATTTACCCTCCATGTTCCTCACATTAATAGTAATTAACCCCATCATGTACCTCGCACATTAACCCATTATGACTGAGAAACATGATGGGATTAATTACTATTAATGTGAGGCGCGTTCAAAATTCATCACACGTCGCGCCTCACATCAGAAAACGGAAGAATTTTTTTTTTATTACTGTTGGCAAAAGTATCGAAATTGGTATCGAAATCGCAATACTAAACGAAGTATCGGTATCGAAGTCCAAATTCTGGTATCGTGACATCCCTAGTCTATATATTGTCTACACACAGGTTGTGTGTTATCTTGTGAGCCTGCAGTCCGGTACACAGGCTCCCGGGATGCACGGAATCCGCCACGGATCTGAGGGAAGCCGGTATTAGCCGCCAGGGAACATCTCTGTAAGATGCTCTGGCCCGCCCTTTCCTCTCATTCCCTGCCTCTCAGATCTCGCGCGATGAAGCAGCCTATCTGCGCATGCGCGAGTTCAAAGAGACAGAGAGTCCTGGGTCCTGCCGCCGATGGCCATAGTGAAGCGCTCCTGCACGAAATGGTGAGTATATCTTAAATTCTATATTTTAAGGGTAAAAGTTGGGGGTCGTCTTATACGCCCAGTCGTCTTATACGCCGACATATACGGTAGTCATAATGGGCACTAAGAGATTTCTCTAGTGGAGCCAGGGCAGGGGCTAGTCTACCTGCACCCAGAATCAGAGCGCCCCCTGTTGTGTCTGTGACTCCTCCGAGTTTATCTCCTGCTGTCCGGCAGAGAATGAATTGCTCCTGCCTGTCCAGTTCTTTTTTGTGCCTCTGGCAGTACATGCCACCCTCCGCCAGCCCTTACAGTAAAGTCCCTAGCCACCCCTGTACCGCTAAGGCTGAGATCTGTGTTGTAGCGATGACATGACGTCATTACATTGGCCTAGCACAGTAACACAGAGCTCCTGCTAACTCCTGCTGCCTGTCCTGCAGAGAAGGAATGGCTCCTGCCTGTCCAGTTCTTTTCTGTGCCTCTGGCAGTACATTCCACCCTCCGCCAGCCCTTACAGTAAAGTCCCTAGCCACCCCTGCACCACTAAGGCTGAGATCTGTGTTGTAGCCGATGACATGACGCCATTACATTGGCCTAGCACAGTAACACAGAGCTCCTCCTAACTCCTGCTGCCTGTCCTGCAGAGAAGGAACGGCTCCTGCCTGTCCAGTTCTTTTCTGTCCTGTCCCTCTGGCAGTACATTCCACCCTCCGCCAGCCCTTACAGTAAAGTCCCTAGCCACCCCTGCACCGCTAAGGCTGAGATCTGTGTTGTAGCCGATGACATGACGCCATTACATTGGCCTAGCACAGTAACACAGAGCTCCTCCTAACTCCTGCTGCCTGTCCTGCAGAGAAGGAATGGCTCCTGCCTGTCCAGTTCTTTTCTGTCCTGTCCCTCTGGCAGTACATTCCACCCTCCGCCAGCCCTTACAGTAAAGTTCCTAGCCACCCCTGCACCGCTAAGGCTGAGATCTGTGTTGTAGCTGATGACATGACACCATTACATTGGCCTAGCACAGTAACACAGAGCTCCTCCTAACTCCTGCTGCCTGTCCTGCAGAGAAGGAATGGCTCCTGCCTGTCCAGTTCTTTTCTGTCCTGTGCCTCTGGTAGTACATGCCACCCTCTGCCAGCCCTTACAGTAAAGTCCCTAGCCACCCCTGCACCGCTAAGGCTGAGATCTGTGTTGTAGCGATGACATGACGTCATTACATTGGCCTAGCACAGTAACACAGAGCTCCTCCTAATTCATGCTGCACAAAGATGAAGAGATCACATGGGGGAGATGATGGTGCAGCTGGGGGAGGGCTGACGTTGATGGAAGTGCTCCCAGACTCCCCTGCAGGCTGCAGTTGTGACGTTTACTAGCACTGCGCCTGTGGCGCTCATCATTTAAAGGGGTTTGCCTATCAGGGACATTTCATATGTCATAAATATCAGATAGATGCGGGTGCATTGCTGGGTCTACACAGTGGACAGTGGTAAGGGGGTCCTGTGCAACTGCGACCGCTGCGACTACTATAGCTACACCACTAGGTGTGGATTGATATTTTTAGAATTCTCTTGGAATGTCTCTAAAATTTTAATAAATGGAAATGAATCAAGTTTTAATTCATTAATTATAAAACATTTGTTAAGTTAAAAAAGAAAACTAAATACAAACTGTTCTATTGTAGCCTCCACCACTCCACGTTATGGCGCACATCCTGAAGAAAGCCGAGGACTATGTAAGTTATATCAGCAGATGATCCTATTATTACACAGAACTTCTGTAAGTCCACAGAAAAAAACCTAACCAGAATAAATTTCAACCCTACACACACACTATATATATATTATATGTATAAATATATACACACACATATATACATGTGTGTGTGTATATGTGTATATATATATATATATATATATATATGTATATAGCCCACTCCAAAATACGAGACAGCACTCCAGTTGTAGTGAAAAATAGGATCACTTTAATCACCCCTTGCGACAATTCAGCCCTACTCCATGGGGCCTTTCTCATTGCTAGAGATTAGAGATGAGCGAACTTTTCAAAAGTTCGGTTCGGCTAGTTCGCCGAATTTCACAAAAAAGTTCGATTCGGACCGAACTAGTTCGGACCGAACCTGTCACTTACGTGCGCCGAGCATGCTACTGTCTCGGGTGCTGATAGAGTTAATGGGCTGCACTAACTCTTTCAGCAACCTTGACAGTACATGCTCGGCGCGCGGAAAATACAATTTAAATGTAATAAAAAAATAAAAATTATACGTTCGTACTTACTTTCCTCCTGTCCGGCCTCCAGCGATGACGTTTCATCCCTTTCGCCGCTGCAGCCAATCACAGGCTGTAGTGGCGGTCACGCACGGCAGGATGACGCTTCATCCCACGTGACCGCCTCTGCAGCCAATCACAGGCTGCAGCGGCGACATGGATGAAACGTCATCGCTGGAGCCCGGACAGGAGGAAAGTAAGTATGAACGTATTATTATTTTTTTTTGGCATGTATGTATGTTGTCATGTATGTATGTATATATGTGCATGTAAGTTTGGTATGTATGTATATATGTGCATGTGTGTATGTATATTTGCATGTATATATTTGCATGTATGTTTGCATGTATGTATGTTTGCATGAATGTATGTTTGCATGAATGTATGTTTGCATGTATGTATGTTGTCATGTATGTATGTATGCATGTATGTTGTCATGTATGTATGTATATATGTACATGTATGTTTGTATGTATATTTGCATGTATGTATGTTTGCATGTGTGTATGTTTGCATGTATGTATGTATGTTGGCATGTATGTGTATATTTGCATGTGTATATTTGCATGTATGTTTGCATTTTATGTATGTATGTATGTATGTATGTCGTCATGTATGTATGTTGTCATGTATGTATATATGTGCATGTTTGTATGTATATTTGCATGTATATATTTGCATGTATGTATGTTTGCATTTATGTATGTTTGCATGAATGTATATTTGCATGTATGTATGTTGTCATGTATGTATGTTGTCATGTATGTATACATGTTTGTATGTATGTATGTTTGCATGTATGTATGTATGTTGTCATGTATGTTTGCATGTTTTTATTTTTGCATGTATGTTTATATATATGTGCATGTATGTAATTATGTTTGCATGTATTTATGTTTGCATGTATATTTGTGCATGCTTGTATATATGTATGTATCTTTGCATGTTTGTATGTATGGTTTCATGTGTGTGTGTGTGTATGCATGTATGTATGATAGTTTGCATGTATGTATGTTTGTTTGTATACATGTCTGTATGGCCATGTATGATACTGTCTGCTGGCGCCCTGTATCTAAGTCAACTTCGCGGCAGGCTTCTATACATGGTATAACAGTCAGTATCACACATTAAACTGAATCTAAGCCTACGACATGTTTTATTTCATTTTTTATTTTTTTTACAGGTTTGGTGTTTGGACTACGTCGGTTTCGAGGACTACTTCGATGACGGTTTTTTTTTCTACAATAAAATGGTTAATGAGGGTTGTGTTGGGGGTGCTTTATTTCAATAAAATATTTTATCTATATCTTTGTCTTTTTCTTTTCAAATTTTATTACTACCACTTTAGTAATGGCCGCTGTCTGAGTGACAACATCCATTACTAAGGCGAGGCTTAGTGTTAGCCGGTGCAGAGGCTAACACTAACCACCATTATTACCCCGGTACCCACCACCACCAGGGGTGCCGGGAAGAGCCAGGTATGATCCAGTACCCGACCATCTGTTGTGATGGTCGGGCTCTGGGGCGGCCGCAGGCTGGTACTATGAGGCTGGGAAGGGCCAAAAACAGTGGACCTTCCCACCCTTGTAATGCTAGGCTGCTGCTGCTGTGTTGTATCTGGCTGGTTATAAAAGTGGGGGGGACCCCACGTCATTTTTTTTTTATTATTTATTTATTTTTTATTTTTTTTAAAAAAGACATGGGGTTCCACCCAATTTATCATAACCAGCCACATACAACACAGTGTTATTAGCCTGGGAATGGACAAAACCAGTGGCCCTTCCCACCAATGTAATGCCAGACTGCTGCGTATATGGCTGGTTATTAAAAATGTGGGGGACCCAACGTCTAGTGTTAAATTTGTTAAATTCCCAAAAAAAAATGACGTGGGGTCCCCCCATTTTTATAACCAGCCCGATACAACACAGCAGCAGCAGCCTAGCATTACAAGGGTGGGAAGGTCCACTGTTTTTGGCCCTTCCCAGCCTCATAATACCAGCCTACGGCCGCCCCAGTACCCGACCATCACAACAGATGGTCGGGTACTGGATCGTACCAAGCTCTTCCCGGCACCCCTGGTGGTGGTGGGTACCGGGGTAATAATGGGTGGTTAGTGCTAGCCTCTGCACCGGCTAACACTAAGTACCGCCTTAATAATGGACGCTGTCAATCAGCCAACTACCATTATCTAGGCACTAATAAAGTTTAAAAAAAAACACAAAGACAATTCTTTTTTATTGAAATAAGAAATCCCCAACAAAACCCTCGTTAACCATTTTATTAAATTTTAAAAAAACGTAGATCTACGCAGTAGTCCAACGAATCGAAGATGTAGTCCAATCGGTACATCAAAATCTGCAACAACATAAAAAAACAGTTATCAATGTGAACAATAACAATACTTCTACTCACCTACACACATATATACACGCACGCACACACAAACAACCATACACACACACATATACACAAACACACACATATACACACACCCATATACACAAACACACACATATATAAACACACACACACACACAAACATCTACACACAAACATATATACAAATACACCCATATATATATACACAAACACACATAAACACCCATATACACACATATACACAAACACACACATATACAAAAACACACACACACAAACATCTACACACAAACATATACACATACACCCATATATATACACAAACACACCCATATATACACAAACACACATAAACACAAACACACATATAAAAACAAAAACAGACAAAGACACATACCCAAACACACACACTGTTTCTTTTAAATGCTGCTTGGGAACCCGCTCGATCCACTATATAAGGCTGCGCTATAGTGCAGCATTTAAAAGAAACCGGATCCTGACCTGTCCATAGAGTTTAAGGCAGCACAGAGTATTTCAGGAGATGAGCGTGCAGATTCAGTGCTGCTGTGAACTCTGCTCTTACCATTACGTAGCTCTCAGTCTGTTACCTCTCCTCCACTCCTGTCCTCAAGAACACCTTCACATGATTGGCAAGTCACCACGTAATGGTAAGAGTAGAGTTCACAGCAGCACAGAGTATTTCAGGAGATGAGCGTGCGGATCTTGTGCGGGGTGGTGACTTGCCAATCATGTGAAGGTGTTATTGAGGACAGGAGTGGAGGAGAGGTAACAGACTGAGAGCTACGTAATGGTAAGAGCAGAGTTCACAGCAGCACTGAATCTGCACGCTCATCTCCTGAAATACTCTGTGCTGCCTTAAACTCTGTGGACAGGTCAGGATCCTGTTTCTTTTAAATGCTTCACTGTAGCGCAGCCTTATATAGTGGATCGAGCGGGTTCCCTAGCAGCATTTAAAAGAAACAGGATCCTGACCTGTCCACAGAGTTTAAGGCAGCACAGAGTATTTCAGGAGAGGAGCACGGCCGGCCACAGGCAGCCGGTCGTTTTTCCAAGCCGTGCTCCCATTATGCACACGACCGTAAAAACACCCGTTATTGTGGGTCGTAATTACGACCCGCAATAACGGGCTCATAGACTTCTGTTACCCATGGGTACCTTCCCGTTTTCTCACGGGAAGGTGCCCGTGCCGTTAAAAAAATAGAACATGTTCTATTTTTCTATTTTACGGGCCGTGCTGCTATAAAATTTAGGGTATGTTCACACGACAGCGTCCGTAACGGCTGAAATTACGGGGATGTTTCCGTCTGAAAACATCCCCGTAATTTCAGCCGTAACGGCATGTGCAGGCGCTTGAACGCGGCGTCCATTACGGACGTAATTGGCGCTGCTATTCATTGGAGTCAATGAATAACGGCTCCAATTACGGCCAAAGAAGTGACAGGTCACTTCTTTGACGCGGGCGTCTATTTACGCGCCGTCATTTGACAGCGGCGCGTAAATTACGCCTCGTGTGAACAGACAAACGTCTGCCCATTGCTTTCAATGGGCAGATGTTTGTCAGCGCTATCGAGGCGCTATTTTCGGGCGTAATTGGGGGCAAAAAATCCCGAATTACATCCGTAATTAGTGCGTGTGAACACAGGGTATGTTCACACTCACTAATTACGGACGTAATTCGGGCGTTTTTGCCCCGAATTACGTCCAAAAATAGCGCCTCGATAGCGCGGACAAACATCTGCCCATTGAAAGCAATGGGCAGACTTTTGTCTGTTCACACGAGGCGTAATTTACGCGCCGCTGTCAAATGACGGCGCGTAAATAGACGCCCGCGTCAAAGAAGTGACCTGTCACTTCTTTGGCCGTAATTGGAGCCGTTATTCATTGACTCCAATGAATAGCAGCGCCAATTACGTCCGTAATGGACGCGGCGTTCAAGCGCCTGCATATGCCATAACGGCTGAAATTACGGGGATGTTTTCAGGCGGAAACATCCCCGTAATTTCAGCCGTAACGGACGCTGTCGTGTGAACATACCCTTATAATGACAGCACGGCTCGTAAAAGCGGCCGGCCGTGCTCGTAATTACGAGTCGTAATTACGAGCACGACCCGTAAAATAAAAAAATAGAACATGTTCTATCTTTTTAACGGCACGGGCACCTTCCCGTGAGAAAACGGGAAGGTACCCGTGGCTAACAGAAGTCTATGGGCCCGCTATTTCGGGTCGTAATTACGACCCTTAATAACGGGTGTTTTTACGGTCGTGTGCATGAGGCCCCGTAATGACGGGTGGCTACATGTGTGCACCCGTCATTACGGCAGCGTTGCTAGGCGACGTCAGTAAATAGTCACTCTTCAGGGTGCTGAAAGAGTTAACTGATCGGCAGTAACTGTTTCAGCACCCTGGACAGTGACTACCGATCACAATATAGAGTACTTGTAAAAAAAAAAAGACGTTCACACTTACCGGGAACTCCCTGCTTCCTCCAGTCCGGTCTCCTGGCCGTTGCCTTGGTGACGCGTCCCTCGGGACATCCGGCCCGACATTCCTTGATGACGATGCAGCCCATGTGAGCGCTGCAGCCAATCACGGGCTGCAGAGGCCTCTGCAGCCAATCACGGGCTGCAGAGACCTCTGCAGCCAATCACGGGCTGCAGACACCTCTGCAGCCAATCACGGGCTGCAGAGGCCTCTGCAGCCAATCACAGGCTGCCGCGTCAGAAAAGAAGGTCGGACTGGAGGAAGAAGAGAGACTCGTCCGCAAGACAACGACCAGGTACGTATGAAATGCTTTTTATTTTATTTTTAATCAGCAGCCTCTTTTCTCTATCAGTAATTGATAGAGACAAGTGGCTGCCGATTTGTATAATATTTTTGACCGGGTTCGGTCAAAACGGGTTCGGCCGAACCCGGTGAAGTTCGGATTCGCTGCGAACCGAACTTTTCCGGAAGTTCGGACCGAAACCGGGTTCGGTTGTCCCGGTTCGCTCATCTCTACTAGAGATATATACATATATAATATATGTGTGTGTGTGTGTGTATATATATATATATATACATTATATGTGTATGTATGTATATATACATATATATACACCGTCACATAGAAATATATATACATACACATATACCTATTGTAGCAGTTTGGGGAATGTTGTTAGGCAAAGCGACACTGAGCGCAGTATTCTTGTTAAACAGGACTTAGAAGCTTTATTTCTCTTTCAAGCAGCAAAGTGCAATAAACACAAAGGAATCTTGTTTCATCAGCAGACACAAAGCTTAGAACAGAAAGAAACGTTTCAAGTAATAAAAGTTCAAGTATAAAGCACGCAGTCCAGCCCTTTGCAGGGGTTAGCTCTCACCCCTCTGTAAATATCAGGTCTGTTCAGCAGCAGACCAGTCTTCACACTCTTGCTTTCTCACACTCTCCCAGCAGTGCTTTTCTCTTATTTTAATCACCCTGCAATTGTAGATGAACACAGCACTCCACGCAGCTCTATATTAGGCCATGTGCACGTTACCAGAGGATGAATCAGTTCCCAAACTTGAATACATAAGAACCATAGGACAAAATAACGGCACCAGGACTTCCAGATAGATGAAAAAAGGGTGGATTTATTCACCTCAAGTGAGCAGCGACGTTTCGGGGTTCGTCACAGAACCTTTCTCAAGCTGTACAACACTACACACATTGTCAGGTACAAATAGGAAGTACATCCAATAATTAACATAAAACCAATTGATGTACAATTTACAAAAATCAAGTGTATACATAGAACTTTCAACCCATATTATGGAACAGTTTTACAAAGTGCATAAGTACAATCGTACTTTCATATATCAGGTGCAATGTACGTGGATACAAAATATGTAAAAACAATCTACTGTGCTTTAATTAGCAATTAGCTAATCAATGAAAGCTGCAGAGGCCAATCTACAAGATATAGTTATATGTAAATCACATAGGAAATCATACATCACCAATTTGTTGCACACCTTGAGACAGCAGCGTTAGCGCGCACCTACTGCGCATGCTCAAAGATGGCGCCAAGACCGGAAATAGAGTCTATGTAACGCAAGCGGTGAGTAAATCACCAATGCGCATGCGCCGGATCGAAACTTGCGTTCCAGCCCATTTGCGCATGCGCGGGCTGCGTTTACCCAATGTCACAGTTCTACAAACCTAAAAAATTCACACTAGGGATGCACGATGCATCGAAACTTCGATACTGTTCAATATTGTTATTTCATGTATTTCGATACTTAGCTGTATGACTGTATGAGAGTGGGGCTGCAACTGTGTAATACAGCCATTGCCTGCTCCCGAGTCCTGACAAGTGCGCGCCATCAGGACAATGTGATGCGGCCAGCGCTACACTAATGAGCGGCAGCACTGAAGACAGAACATGGCGGGCGCACTGCAAAACACCCCCATGTTCTGTTCTCAGTGCCTGAACCGCCGCTCATTAGTGCAGCGCCAGCCGCATCACCTCATGCTGACTGCGCACGCACTTACTGTCAGGAACGGGGCAATGGTTGTATTACACAGCCGCAGCCCCGCTCTATAACGGCGGAGATCAGAAAAACCTCTAATTTCCACTGCTATTCCCCTGAATGCTGCGATCAAAGCTGAACGCAGCATTCAAGAGGAAGTGAGAAGGGGGGATGCCCCTTGGATCGCGTCACAGGGAATTCCTGTGACGCGATTGAGGGACATACCATATATGGGCAGACAGGTATGTCCTAACAACTGCCTGTGTACTATCAGTAAACAGGCTAATGTACTGCCATATAGAAATATACCAGTACATTAAAGTTTAAAAATAAAGTAAAAACACAAAGTAATGTTAAATTTAAAAAAAATACACATACACCTTTTTTGCAATAAACATTAAAATAAGTCTCAATACATAAAAGATATACATATTCAGTATTGGCGCGGCCGTAATAACCATCACAACAATTTTTTTTCATCATTTGTGATGTGTACGCTGTAAAAAAATAAAATAAACACTGCTTTTTTCACTTATTGTGGGGCACGAGGTGTGATGAATTTAACCTCCATGTGCCTCACATTAATTGTAATTAACCCCATCATGTACCTTACACATTAACCCATTATGACTGAGAAACATGATTGGGTTAATTACTATTAATGTGAGGCACATTTAAAATTCATCACACTTCGCGCCTCACATCAGAAAACGGAAGAACTTTTTTTTTTTATTACTGTTGGCAAAGTATCGAATTGGTATCGAAATCGCAATACTAAATGAAGTATCAGTGTCGAAGTCCAAATTCTGGTATCGTGACATCTCTAACACATACGCACACACACAAACATAAGATACAGCCGCTCTGTATACATCATACAGAGCAGCTGTATCTTAAAAAGTTAAAATAATTTTGAATAAAAACTAATTATAAAGTTGCACAAAACACACTGATTGACTTTATTACATTTTTTTTTTTTTAAAAACATTCCTTTTGAAAGGCTTTATACAATGTTATCTTTCTAGTTCTCCAAGGATATACAAGTGGAGGAATTTACCATGGAGAAGGTAAGAGCCTCATTTCTTGGAAAATCATAAAATCTTCCTAACCATGGAAAACCGACGTAGCGGAGTACAGGCTCATAGATTCTCTATCAAGCTCGTACTTCGCTACATCAATTTCCGAAAAAAGCCGAATAAAAACTACATAGCTAAGCGCTCACACGAGCGCTTCTGCTGCTTCGTTTTAGCTATTGGTGGGGGTCTCAATGCTCGGACCCCCACCAATTAAAACTTATAACCTGTCACTATGACATGTCAGGAGTTTGTTGAACATTTAGGTACACTTTAATTTTCCAGGAACTTCTCTAGAGCTGCACTAGATCAAAACGACAATGATCAATTTATTTTAAGTATTCTATTCAATTTATTTACAGATGAGAGACAAAGGACTGAAGATCACCGAGTACTATGTAAGTGATATCAACAGACCATCCTATTAACACACAGAATATCTGTAGAGATACATATATGCAGTTAGGTCCAGAACTATTTGGACAGTGACACAATCTTCATTCATGATTTGCGCTCTGCATGTTTTACATTGGATTTGAAATGAAACAACTGAGATGCAATTGAAGTGTAGACTTTCAGGTTTAATTCAAGTGGTTGAACAAAAATATCCTGTGAAACGTTTAGGAATTGCAACCATTTTTCTAAACAGACTCCTCATTTCAGGGGCTCAAAGGTAATTGGACAAATTAACCTAACCATAAATAAAATGTTTTTTGTTAAATACTTTGTAGAGAATCCTTTGCAGGCAATGACTGCCTGAAGTCTGGAACGCATGGACATCACCAAACGCTGGGTTTCCTCCTTTGTGATGCTTTGCCAGGCCTTTACTGCAGCGTCTTCAGTTGTTGCTTGTTTGTGAGTCTTCCTGCCTTAAGTTTTCGCTTAAGCAAGTGAAATGCATGCTCGATAGGGATGAGATCTGGTGATTGACTTGGCCATTGCAGAATATTCCACTTCTTTGTCTTAAAAAAAACTCCTGGGTTGCTTTCGCAGTAAGTTTTGGATCATTGTCCATCTGTAATGTGAAGCGACGTCCAATAAACCTTGCTGCATTTGCTTGAATCTGAGCAGAAAGTATATCCCTGAACAATACAGAATTCATCCGGATGCTTCTGTCTTCAGTCACATCATCAATAAACACTAGTGACCCAGTGCCTTTTGGCAGCCATGCATGCCCATGCCATCACACTGCCTCCACCATGTTTTACAGAGGATGTGGTGTGCATTGGATCATGAGCCGTTCCAAGCCTTCTCCATACTTTCTTCCTCCCATCATTCTGGTACAGGTTGATCTTAGTTTCATCTGTCAAAAGAATGCTGTTCCAGAACTGGGCTGGCTTCTTTACATGTTGTTTGGCAAAGTCTAATCTGGCTTTTCTATTTTTGTGGGTGATTAATGGTTTGCACCTATTGGTGAACAGTCTGTATTTGCTCTCATGAAGTCTTGTCTTTATGGTAGACTTAGATACTGATACACCTACTTCCAGGAGAGTGTACTTCACAGGGTAGGTGTTGTGGAGGGGGTTTTCTTCACCAGGGAAAGGATTCTGCGATCATCCACCACTGTTGTCTTCTGTGAACGTCCAGGCCTTTTGGAGTTCACGAGATCACCAGTACGCTCTTTTTTTTTTCAAGAATGTACCAAACTGTTGATTTGGCCACTCCTAACATTTGTGCTATCTCTCGGATGGATTTCTTCATTTTTGTCCGCCTAACGGTCTGTTTAACTTGCATTAAGAGCTCCTTTGACCTCATGTTGTGGGTTCACAGCAACTGCTTCCAAATGCAAATACCACACCTGAATCAACTCCAGACCTTTTATTTGCTTAATTGATGATGGAATAACGAGGGAATAGTGCATGCTGCCCATTAAATAACTTTTGAGATAGTTGTCCAATTACATATGGTCCCTTGAAAAAGAGGCAGCTACATATTAAAGAGCTGTAATTTCTAAACCCTTCCTCAAATTAGGATGTGAATACACTCAAATTAAAGCTGAGAGTCTGCACTTTAAACCCATATTGATTATATAACTGTATATTCAATATGTTTTGGTAAACAGCTAAAATGCCAAAACTTCTGTCACCGCCAAATAAGTCTGGACCTAACTGTATATATCAAATAGAAGCCCCTATTCCATGACTGAGGGATGATAGAGTTCGCTCCTAGTAAACCCTTCTAAACCCCCTACTGAGGCCAACCACCCAATCCCATCCTTGTACTCCTATTTCCCTCAATAAGGACAGACTCATGATTGGATAAGGTTGGCCACAGCAGCCATTTTATTGACAAACAATAACTAATAAAAATATTACCATCAAATATAAATAATCAACATTATCAACATTAATAACAAACATTCCGAGCAAAGAGATCCTTGGAGCTAAGTAGGGTATCTGCTCAGCCACTCTGCCGATAAGTGCAGTATTTACCCCCAGCCGATTCCCCACAGGCTCAGGGGCAGCGTATCCAACTGCAGATGGTCAATAATTCAACCTTGCTCCCAGGGACACCACCCAGCAGGAGCCCAAAAATAGCCGGAGCCTCCATATTGCACAATTTGGGAAGGACCATACCCACGATGAGTTCCTCCCCCACCAATTTAACACCATCTCCAAGGACCTCCAACCTGCCAACCACTGCCATGAACGAAACGCAGCATAAAAAAATGATAAAACAAATAGTGAGGGTGGGCGGAAAACTTCACCTGTGTGTGCTTCTCCTCCTAATGGCGCAGGCACTGCCTTCGTGCCACTATAATCCTCAGCCTCCACCCCATAACCTCTCTCCTCCTATGACCCCGATCATGTGGCCTCCTCCTATGTCCTGTGGCCCGTGTTGGCCTTTCTTTCCAACAGCTGAAAAGTAGATTTATCACTGTAACTGTTTTTACCAGCACAAATCCCCCCTCCTCCACCACAGATATATAAAAGAATGATAAGAAAATAATATGGTAGAATTATATTTTATTTCTTTCCTTGTATAAGGATAAAGATGCAGAAGAAGATGCTGAGGACGGGGTAAGAGCCTCACTGTTACTATTACAAGATAGACATGACATATAAACCTCAACCACAGCACAGAATAACATTAAACATCTCAGAGCCCAACAAGAGGGTCTATAGTTCGGCAGAATATCGTTCAGAAGGAGTTTTCCATAGATAAATCTACATGCGGGATCATTCAGTACTGACAGCAGAGTGTGAGAAGGAATCTGAAATGGGTGAACATGGCATTCACAAGAAAAATAGGAGATTATATAGAACATTATTATATAACCCAGAAAAATTAATTATTCCCTGTTCTGTTGTAGCCGATCTACATGAAGCTGGACGACGGCATGATGATCCCGGAAGATGTAAGTGATGTCAGCAGATAATGGTATTACTTCATGAAGATTAAATTCTTTATATTCACATTATATTAAAACCAGAAATGTAGTTATTACTGGAAATAGCGCTCACAATGTCTCTGACAGATTCCTTACATATCACACTCAGCATTTACTCATTCTGAACATTATCTGTTACATTTCAATGTGTAGTTTTAGGTTTCATAGACTCCCCAGCTTATAGACGGGCCGGCCTCAGATTTAACCTTTCCCGTCGCTGTACTGTCTTTTTATGTCGGGACAGGGTATTTAAAAATGGCGCATGCTTTGAAGCCCAGCTGGCGCCATAGCTTCTGGGTCTCTGTTGTGTTACACACCAGGGACCCAGTGGCAATGCTTGCTATCAGAGACATCTCTGATTTCAAGCATTTAACCCCTCAGATCCCCGCTACGGCTGCTATAGCGGTAGTTACGCCACTGCCTCAGATGCTGGGGTCAGATGTGACCACCAGCATCTGAAGGGTTTTTCCCTTTCCGTTTGTGGCTGGTCACCGTCTCCCATGTGGTGAGATCGCGGGAGCCGGTGTGTTCCTATAGTAGCCGGGAACCTTGTAAACGCTCCTAGTCCTGCTATAGGAAGATTTGCACTGATGCAATCAAGCAATGCACTGATCTGATTTGCAATAGATTTCAATACTGTGAGTGCAGTCTGTGGCATAAGCGATCTAATGATCGCAGGTTCAAGTCCCCTAGGGGGGCTAAAAAAAATTATATTTAAAAATATACAAATTTAAATCACCCCCCTTTTCCTATATCACATATAAAAATAAATACACAAACAAATAAACAAATCCAACAGTTATCCCAACGTCCAAAATGCCCGAACCATAAAAAAATACAAATATTTACCCTATATGGTGAACGCTGTAGCTGGAAGAAAGATCAAAATGGCCGAGTCAAACCAGACTCCAAAATTAATTGAGAACCCTGACACCTAAATTAATTAAAGGGGTTTTCCTATGATGGACATTTATGACATGTCTCTAGAACGGGGCCCCCTAAACTCTGTTCTACCTTTTTCTGCTCCCGCTGCCTTCCGGCCACTTCCTGACTATTTGGTTGGGACTCACGAAAACAGCGTAGCTCGCTGAGCTACAGTGCTTCCGTAAGTCCCATAGTAGTGAATGGCAGTTATGGAAGCAGCGTAGAATGCGAGCTACGCTGTTTCTGTAACTACCACTCATTTCTATGGGACTTACGAGAACTATGCTGATTTCTTCTTCATGGTCGGAAATCTCCTGCTTCAGCCACTAAACAGAGCGGTAGAACAGGGTTTAGGGGGCCCTGTTCTAGAGAAAGGTGATGGTCCCAGAAGAGGGACCCGTATCTATCTGACATTTATAACATATCCTGTAGATATGTCATAAATGTCTCTGATGGGAAAACCCCTTTAAGACCCCTAAATAAATTCCAAAAACCAGACCAGGACCCCAGGTAATTCAGAACCCTGACCAAGCCCAAAAATTAATTCAGACCCCTAGGCTGACGCAAATATAAATTCAGACCTAACCCCAAAACGAATTCAGACTTTAACCCAAACTAAATTTAGATCCCAAAACACACCAAAAATAAAGTCAGACCACAAACCAGACCACTGCATTTACTTTTTCTTCTTTGCCGGGTCTTCTTCACATCCAGGCTCTGCGGCACTAGGCTCTGATACTGCCCAGCATCAGAAACTTGTGTTCAGCACTGAACACAGGGAAAAAATGCAGCGGCGCTCAGGAGTGAAATGCGAGTGCAGAGCGATAAGTGATAGTGGCTGTTATATAGTGAATTTGATTTGCATAGCTGAATAGATAAGCTTCTGATTCTCTCTAGTGTAGAAGTTTTTATTTTGCTTTCTTTGAAATATTAGTATAAATAGCTCAGCGTTCTGCACGTTTATAAAATGGACTGAATAATTTCCTAATATATTGTTATTATGGGAATCGCTTCCTTAATTAGCAATTGCCACTCCCATAAACCTACAGAAATGCCACTATAAATACACACACAGGTGCTGTTTATGGATGATTTTAATTCATTAAAATTGCTTAGAATACTTAGAATATTCTTCAATATAATAAAGTTGGAAATCTGGGTTACAACTAAGATGGCTGAATTACAGATCCCTCTGAATAGATCACTACTTATCAGTTTTTCTGTTCTACTTTGCGGTGCTTGGGTGCAGTACAGGGGCGTAACTAGGAAAGACTGGGCCCCATAGCAAACTTTTGACTGGGGCCCCCCCTCCCCTGGGTGTCACACAACCCCCCCCCCCTTGTAGATAGTGCCTTTTTTGCAGCCCCCCCCATAGATAACGAGATACAACCCACCTGTAGATAACGCCATACAGCCCCCTCTGTAGATAACGCCATACAGCCCCACTATAGATAACGCCATACAGCCCCCCTGTAGATAACGCCATACAACCCCCCTGTAGATAACGCCATACAGCCCCCTCTGTAGATAACGCCATACATCCCCCCCTGTAGAGAACGCCATACAGTCCCCTCTGTAGATAACGCCATACAGCCCCCTGTAGATAACGCCATACAGCCCCCTTTGTAGATATCTACAGAGGGGGCTGTATGGTGTTATCTACAAGGGGGTCTGTATGGCGTTATCTACAGGTGGCTGTATGGCGTTATCTACAGGGGGCTGTATGGCGTTATCTACAGAGGGGGCTGTATGGCGTTATCTACAGTGGGCTGTATGGGGTTATCTACAGGGGGGGCTGTATGGCGTTATCTACAGGGGCTGTATGGGGTTATCTACAGGGGGCTGTATGGCGTTATCTACAGGGGGCTGTATGGCGTTATCTACAGGTGGGCTGTATGGCGTTATCTACAGGGGGGGCTGTATGGCGTTATCTACAGGGGGCTGTATGGGGTTATCTACAGAGGGGACTGTATGTCGTTCTCTACAGGGGGGGCTGTATGGCATTATCTACAGGGGGCTGTATGGCGTTCTCTACAGGGGGCTGTATGGTGCTATCTACAGAGGGCTGTATGGGGTTATCTACAGGGGCCTGTATGGCGTTATCTACCGAGGGGGCTGTATGTCGTTATCTACAGGGGGCTGTATGGCGTTATCTACAGAGGGGGCTGTATGGCGTTATCTACAGAGGGGGCTGTATGGCGTTATCTACAGAGGGGGCTGTATGGCGTTATCTACAGGGGGGTCTGTATGGCGTTCCCTACAGGGGGGGCTGTATGGCGTTCCCTAGAGGGGGGCTGTATGGCGTTCCCTAGAGGGGGGGCTGTATGGCGTTCCCTACAGGGGGCTGTATGGCGTTCCCTACAGGGGGGGGGCGCTGTATGGCGTTCCCTACAGGGGGGGCTGTATGGCATTTCCCTACAGGGGGGGCTGTATGGCGTTCCCTACAGGGGGCGGGGCTGTATGGCGTTCCCTACAGGGGGGGGGCTGCATGGCGCTCCCTACAGGGGGGGCTGCATGGCGCTCCCTACAGGGGGGCTGTATGGCGTTCTCTACAGGGGGGCTGTATGGCGTTCCCTACAGAGGGGGCTGTATGGCTTTCCCTACAGGGGGGGCTGTATGGCGTACAGCCCCCCCGTAGGTAACGCCATACAGCCCCCCCTGTAGAGAACGCCATACAGAGCCCCCCCCTGTAGGGAACGCCATACAGCGCCCCCCCTGTAGGGAATGCCATACAGAGCCCCCCACTGTAGGGAACGACATAAAGCGCCCCCCCCTGTAGGGAACGCCATACAGCGCCCCCCCTGTAGGGAACGCCATATAGCGTCCCCCCTCCCAAAAAATGCGACCTACAGCGTGTCTGACAAAGTCCCCCGAGTTTTTCAAGACTAACCTCGGACTTGCGACGTCTGTGTCGGCAGCTCACTAAAAATGAAAGGAGCGCTGGTCACGCATGCGCACAAGCGTGACCGGCGCTCCATTCATTTCTACGGAGCTGCCGACACAAACCTCGGAAGTCTGAGGTTTGTGATGGAGATCTTCAGGGGACTTTCAGTCCCCCGTTCTCCCTATCGCTGCCAGCGATCACACATGTATCCCCTATCCTGTGGATAGGGGATTCGTGTCTTTTGTTTAATGGCAGAGCGGGGAGATACCTCCCTGCTCTGCCGTAGTCATCGGTGGCGTCCCGCTGTAGCAGCCATAGCGGCTGCTAGCGGAGCCTCCGGCCATGGTGGGGGCCCGTGCCGGCGGGCGACACGGGCCCCCCCCATGCCGCGGGCCCCATAGCAGCCGCTACTGCTGCTACGGCGGTAGTTACGCCACTGGTGCAGTAATTTAATCATATGACTGATATCACTAAAGGTTCTGCAGTCCTCCTAGTTGTAGTTTAGTCGGACACTGGAAGCTTGTCAAGAGTAAGACGGCAGGCAGAAGGAATAGTGCATGGAGGCAGCCTCTATGTTAGCAGCAACATTTACTGGGGAGTGTTGACGCGACATGTGCAGCTGCACACCCCTAAAGCAAACCCTGCATAGAGATGCACTAGCTTCTCTACAGAAATACATTAGGGTAACCCTGCATACATAGCTGTTATCACTGTTTTGGCTCTAGAATCATTACACATGGGGGAGTTCAGTGTACAGACCATACAGCCTTTGAAATTACTTCATTTTGTTTACAGGAGCCAACATTGGAGATTACACCCGAAAGAACCATTCATCTAGCTGAAGAGGAAGAAACACCAAGCTGCGCCTGGTTCTGCATTCCAGCAGCCATGATTCTCAGAAGAGCAAGGGCCAGGATTGCGTCGTTCTTCATGAGAGGAGTAAGGGAATCTGCGGTCTGAGAGGTATCTGGGGTCAGGGAGGGAGGGCGGGCATCTGGGGTCAGGGAGAGGGCGTCTAGAAAGAAGTCAGGCGACGGAGAGGGAGGGCGTCAGGCGACAGAGAGGGAGGGCGTCAAGCGACAGAGAAGGAAGGCGTCAGGCGACAGAGAGGGAGGGCGTCAGGCGACAGAAAGGGAGGGCGTCAGGCGACAGAGGGAAAGCGTCAGGCGACAGAGAGGGAGGGCGTCAGGCGACAGAGAGGGAGGGCGTCAGGCGACAGAGAGGGAGGGCGTCAGGCGACAGAGAGGGAGGGCGTCAGGCGACAGAGAGGGAGGGCGTCAGGCGACAGAGAGGGAGGGCGTCAGGCGACAAAGAGGGAGGGCGTCAGGCGACAGAGAGGGAGGGCGTCAGGCGACAGAGAGGGAGGGCGTCAGGCGACAGAGAGGGAGGGCGTCAGGCGACAGAAAGGGAGGGCGTCAGGCGACAGAGGGAAAGCGTCAGGCGACAGAGAGGGAGGGCGTCAGGCGACAGAGAGGGAGGGCGTCAGGCGACAGAGAGGGAGGGCGTCAGGCGACAGAGAGGGAGGGCGTCAGGCGACAGAGAGGGAGGGCGTCAGGCGACAAAGAGGGAGGGCGTCAGGCGACAGAGAGGGAGCGCGTCAGGCGACAGAGAGGGAAGGCGTCAGGCGACAGAGAGGGAGGGCGTCAGGCGACAGAGAGGGAGGGCGTCAGGCAACAGAGAGGGAGGGCGTGCGGCTCGCGTCAGGGAGGGCGTGCGGCTCGCGTCAGTCATGGAGGGTGCGCGGCTCGCGTCAGTAAGGAGGGCATCGGGCTCGCGTCAGTCAGGGAGGGCGTGCGGCTCGCGTCAGTCAGGGAGGGCAGGCGGCTCGCGTCAGTCAGGGAGGGCGTGCGGCTCGCGTCAGTCAGGGAGGGCGTCCGCCCCGCGTCAGCCAGGGAGGGCATCCGGCTCGCGCCAGTCAAGGAGGGCGTCCGGCTTGCGTCAGCCAGGGAGGGCGTCCGGCCCGCGTCAGCCAGTGAGGGCGTCTGGCCCCCGTTAGCCAGGGAGGGCGTCCGGCCCGCCCCAGTCAGGGAGGGCGTCCGGCTCGCGCCAGTCAAGGAGGGTGTCCGACTCGCGTCAGCCAGGGAGGGCGTCCGGCTCGCGCCAGCCAGGGAAGGCGTCCGGCTCGCGCCAGTCAGGGAGGGCGTCCGGCTCGCTCTAGTCAGGGAGGGCGTCCGGCTCGCGCCAGTCAGGGAGGGCGTCCGGCTCACACCAGTCAGTGAGGGCATCTGAGGTCAGGGAGGGAGAGCATCTGAGGTCAGGGAGGGAGGGAGAGCATCTGAGGTTAGAGTGCATCTGGGGTCAGAGAGGGAGGGAATCTGGGGTTTAAGAAAAAACAAAATATAAAAAAGTATTAGCAATAGGGCCCCATCCAGTGTTATCACTGCAGTGAACCAGGGAGTAGCCGACCGCCAGTACTTGGGGTCAGGAAGGAATTTTTTTTCCCCCACATGGGGGTTATGTTTCGCCTTCCTCTGGTTCACATCCGTTGTTTGCAGTAAATCCTAGAATTTGTCCTGGATGGTTTAGGTAGGTAGTAATAATAGGTATTAATAAAACCTATTTTAATCTATTCATTGTGTCAGTGTCATCTTTTCTGTTTGGTGTGAAATCCCCTGAACGATCTGGTAATAAATTGTCAATTCCTGACACCTGTTACTTCTAAAAAAATTACATTAAAATAAATATACTAAAATTCCTTCAGTCTGGTACAGAACAGTCCACAGAAGCTGATTATCTGGAGTCTGAGAAAAGTAAACATAAAGGAACGGGCATAACAAGAACTTTATGGGACCTGAGCCCCTTCTCCTCACTTGTACCACCCAGGGCCGCCATCAGGGGGGTATTAGGGGTAGTGGTGTGAGGGGCCCGGCCAAACCTAATTGAAAGGGGGGCCCGGCAACTGCCTCGACATTCTTTTGGTAGGAAAAAACGGGCCCCTGCAATGGGGCCCGTTTTTTTCACCAAAAGAATGTCGTGAGCTGCTGCTGCTGCTGCGGGCCCCCTCCCCTCGTCATGGGGGGCCGTCAAACCGTCCGCGTCCACGAACGCCCGCACTGGAGACCGCCCGCGCGCGCACCCGCGATCGACCGCGCGCGCACCCGCGACCGGCCGCCCGCGAACGAAGCGCGCGCAGCCGCGGACCCACATGGACAAAACTTACCTGGAGCCTGGCTGGAGGTGAAGGACTGGACGTCTGGACCGAAGACCTCCCCTGGAAGACATCGCCGGAAGAGGACTGGAGTGGGAGCAGCTCTTCTGACAGTGAGTAAATTATCTCAAAGTGTTGTTTATGTATAGCCCTGTTCACACAGTATTTTGCAGGCAAAAAAAAATCTGCCTCAAAATTCCTTAAAGAATTTTGAGGCAGATTTTGCCCTGCCCACACTATCTTGCCGCGTTTTTTTGCTGCGTTTTTTGCCCGCGGCGATTGAGGACAGCAGACAAAAAACGCAGCGAAAAATGCATTTTCTGCCTCCCATTGATTTCGATGGCAGGTCAGAGGCGGAACCGCGGCAAGAAAGGACGTGCTGCTTTTTCTTTTTTCCGCGACTGGCTCCCATTGATTTCAGATTAAATCAATGGGAGGCGGTTTTGGAAGTTTTTTGGTGCTGATTCTGACGCAGTGTCCGAGTCAATATCAAGGCCCAAAAACTCTGTGAACTGGGCCTTATTGTTAGGGCTTATTCAGACGAACGTGTAATACGTCCGTGCAACGTGCGTGATTTTCACACGGACCTATGTTACTCTATGGTGCCGTGTGGACCGTCAGTGATTTTCACGCAGCGTGTGTCCGCTGCGTAAAACTCACGACATGTCCTATATTGGTGCATTGTTCGCGCATCACGCACCCATTGAAGTCAATGGGTGGGTGAAAATCACGCCCAGCACTTCCGCAGCCGTATAAACTATGAATGAAATTAGAAAAGCACCACGTGCTACAAACAGAGTGTCATAATGATGGCGGCTGCGCGAAAATCACGCAGCCGCGCATCATACGCTGCTGACACACGGAGCTGTTATGGAACTTTTGCATGCGCAAAACGCCACGTTTTTTGCGCGTGCAAAAAGCACATGCTCGTGTAAATCCGGCCTTAGGGTAGGAACACACTAGGCATGAACGCTGCGGATTTTATGCAACACATTTTATTGTGGAAAATCCGCAGCGTATTACAGTCGCAGCAGAGTGGATGAGATTTCAACAAATCTCATCCACACGCTGCAAAAATAATGGACCTGCCGTGTGACTTTTTAAGCCGCAGCGTGTCAATGTATTCTGTGGAATCGCCGCTCCTCTGTTGCGGAAATGCTGCGGTTCTGCCGCAAATATCACACATGAGAAAAAAAAAAGGTACTTTTTTAAATTGATAAAGTTTAGACTTACCCCGGCCGTAGTCCTGGTGACGCGATCCTCTATTCTTAGCGCAGCTCGGCCTCCTGTCATGAAGTTTCATCCCATGTGACTGCTGCAGCGGTCACATGGTCTACAGCGTCATCCCAGGAGGCGGGGCTACGTTCAGAAGAGAGAGATGCGTCACCTAAACTACGGCCCTGGCAAGTCTAAACTTTTTTTTCCCTGCAGGATTCCCGCAGCGGACATGCCTCACGAAACCTGCGCCACTATTTGGTGCGGTTTTGCTGGCAGAATTCCCTGCGGCTCCCGGGATAAGCTGTGGAGTTTTACTCAGCATATCCGCCTAGTGTGTCCCTTATGATGTCGCTCCTGGAGCTGCTGCCGCTCTCTAAATAGGCAGTTGGTTCAGTAGAATTTGGAATTATTTTTTTTTGCGAACCAGCTTAAAAAAATACAAAACTTTTGTGTTAGGGCCTGTTCACATCACTGTTCGCTTCCGCTCCGGGGTTCCGTCTGAGGTTTCCGTCGGGTGAACCCCGCAACGGAAAGTGAAAGTGACAGCACAGCTTCCGTTTCAGTCACCATTGATCTCAATGGTGACGGAAACATCGCTAATGGTTTCCGTTCGTCACCATTCCGGCTGGTTTTCGGACGGAATTAATAGCGCAGTCGACTGCGCTAATGGTGATGGAAACGGAAGCTGTGCTATCACTTTCACTTTCCGTTGCGGGGTTCACCCGACAGAAACCTCAGACGGAACCCCGGAGCGGAAGCGAACAGTGATGTGAACAGGCCCTAACACAAAAGTTTTGTATTTTTTTAAGCTGGTTCACAAAAAAAAATAATTCCAAATTCTACTGAACCAACTGCCTATTTAGAGACCGGCAGCAGCTCCAGGAGCGACATCATAAGGGACACACTAGGCGGATATGCTGAGTAAAACGACACAGCTTATCCGCCCCGGTAGCCGCAGGGAATTCCGCCAGCAAAACCGCACCGAATAGTGGCGCAGGTTTCGTGAGGCTTGTCCGCTGCGGGAATCCTGCAGGGAAAAAAAAGTTTAGACTTACCCCGGCCGTAGTTTAAGTGACGCATCTCTCTCTTCTGAACGTAGCCCCGCCTCCTGGGATGACGCTGTAGACCATGTGACCGCTGCAGCAGTCACATGGGATGAAACGTCATGACAGGAGGCGGGGCTACGCTAAGAATAGAGGATCGCGTCACCAGGACTACGGCCGGGGCAAGTCTAAACTTTTTTATAAATTTAAAAAAGTGCCTTTTTTTTTTTTCTCATTTGTGATTTTTGCGGCAGAACCGCAGCATTTCCGCAACAGAGGAGCAGCGATTCCACAGAATAAATTGACATGCGACTGCAGTCACACTGCAGGTCCATTATTTTTGCAGCGTGTGGATGAGATTTGTTCAAATCTCATCCACTCTGCTGCGACTGTAATACGCTGCGGATTTTACACAATAAAATGTGTTGCATAAAATCCGCAGCGTTCATGCCTAGTGTGTTCCTACCCTAAGGCCGGATTTACACAAGCGTGTGCTTTTTGCGCGCGCAAAAACGTGGCGTTTTGCGCTGGCAAAAGGTCCATAACAGCTCCGTGTGTCAGCAGCGTATGATGCGCGGTTGCGTGATTTTCGAGCAGCCGCCATCATTATGACACTCTGTTTGTATGTTTGTAGCACGTGGTGCTTTTCTGTTTTCATTCATAGTTTATACGGCTGCGGAAGTGCTGGGCGTGATTTTCACGCACCCATTGACTTCAATGGGTGCGTGATGCGCGAACAATGCACAAATATCGGACATGTCGTGAGTTTTACGCAGCGTACACACGGACACACGCTGCGTGAAAATCACTGACAGTCTGCACGGCCCCATAGAGTAACATAGGTCCGTGCGAGGCGCGTGAAAATCACTGACAGTCTGCGCGGCCCCATAGAGTAACATAGGTCCGTGCAACGCGCGTGAAAATCACACACGTTTCACGGACGTATTACACGTTCGTCTGAATAAGCCCTAACAATAAGGCCCAGTTCACAGAGTTTTTGGGCCTTGATATTGACTCGGACACTGCGTCAGAATCAGCACCAAAAAACTTCCAAAACCGCCTCCCATTGATTTAATCTGAAATCAATGGGAGCCAGTCGCGGAAAAAAGAAAAAGCAGCACGTCCTTTCTTGCCGCGGTTCTGCCTCTGACCTCCCATCGAAATCAATGGGAGGCAGAAAATGCATTTTTCGCTGCGTTTTCTGTCTGCTGTCCTCAATCGCCGTGGGCAAAAAACGCGGCAAGATAGTGTGGGCAGGTCAAAATCTGCCTCAAAATTCGGTGCGCGGTTCCAGGCGGTCGCCGGTGCGCATGCGCGGGAGTTTGCGGGTGCGCGTGATCGGTCGCACAGGCGGCGGTGTTTGACGGCCCCCATGCTACCCAGGGCCGCCATCAGGGGGGTATTAGGGGTACTGATGTGAGAGGCCCGGCCAAACCTAATTGAAAGGGGGGCCCGCAGCTCATGACATTCTTTTGGTGAAAAAAACGGGCCCCATTGCAGGGGCCTGTTTTTTTTTCTACCAAAGGCAAGTCGCGGCAGTTTGCCGGGCCCCCCTTTCAATTAGGTTTGGCCGGGCCTCTCACATCAGTACCCATAATACCCCCCCTGATGGCGGCCCTGGGTACCATGATATAGTACTGGACGGAGTACCGTTAACAGGCGGTGCCACGGTAGGGGGGCCCAGAAAATGTAGCTGTAGGGGGCCCTGAAATTCCTGATGGCGGCCCTGGTACCACCCACTATGCATCTTACCCCTGGATAATAACCCCTCCTGAAATAAGGACCTGCCAACCCTCATGATCTGTGGTGTATGTGGAACAGTATCTGGTCTAAGGTGAGTGGTTGAAACACATCACATCACATCACCAGTGTTGGATTATGGTTGACATCTAAAGCTCAGTAATATACACGTTTCTTCTCTTACCACTGGCTTTGGAATTCTGTATAATCGTAGGGGTCATTCCTATAATAGATTACAATAAATTGAGTATGTGGGTTATTGCTTTATAAATGTATCGGGTGAAGTCAAGGCCGACTTCGAGTTATGTGGTGACCTCTGGAGAAATATTCCCCTCCCCTGCCACCAACTAATAATGGTGGAGATTACTTTTGATAGAAATCTGAGCACCATAGAAAGGTTGATATGAGTGCCAGTTCTATATAGCACTTCAGAAGATAATTTTAGGCAGAATTACAGATTCACCAACAACAATACCACAATTAATATGCACATTCAGAGTGCAGCCTGATGAAGAATGTTTTTGGTACAGAAAGAAAAGAACATTTTCTACTAGGTAATGAGCCAATCACTCATAGAGTACCTAAACTGCAGTAGCATGAGTTATTTAAAGAGAATCCATCACTAGTTTATCAATTCCCTATCTCCAAACTAATCTAATAGGCGCTATGATGCTGATAACTACAGGGTGATTTGTTTTCAAAAACGTTTATTATTTGCAAAGTTATGAGCTTTTTTCTAAATATTATAATGTGGCCATACTTGCCAAATAGGAGGTGACTCTTTCTTTTCAGTCTGGGCGGTGTTATGTTTTCTGTATGATGCTGACCAATCGTCATACAGCTTCTCCCCCTTCCCTGCCCAGCAACACAGAGTGATCACATAGTATACAGCTCCACTCCCGACTGTGTATTCAACTGGCGATATCTCCGGTTGTGTCACAGCTAGAACTGCGATCCTGGGGTCATATGAAAGATTAGAATCTCGGGGACGTGTCCTGATGGCAGCAGACATGGTCGTGTGCTGACTTAGCTCCGCTTCCACCTACAACTTAAGCGACAGATAAAGTGTTCTCAGTGTGTAAAAATCTTATCAACAAATCATCCTAAACTCATCCTAAAGACAGATTCTTTCTGTTATTCACTCACTCCGGGAGGAGAACTCAAACATATGACAGAACTGGGACCGGGAATCCCCCAGAGAGCGCGTGGTGCACGGAGCTGAAAGACTGATAAGTGTATGTTCACACAGCCTATTTTCAGCCGTTTTTCGGGCTGTAAACATCGGCAGCTGAATGCCTCCAAACATCTGCAGATTGATTTAAAAACGGCCACGTAAAAAAACGCCTCATAAAAAGAAGAGCATGTCACTTCTTGAGCCGTTTTTCATTGACTAGAATTGAATAGAAAAAGAGCTCTGAAAAGTGCCGTAAAAACGCCGCAAAAAACTCTAAGGCCCTGTTCACACAGAGTATTTTGACGAGTTTTTTGGCGTGGAAATGGCTCCGCAAGATTCATTCAAAACCGGCCGAAAATGCCTTCCATTGATATCAATGGGAGGCGGAGGCGGACATGCCCTATCTTAGCACGGTTACGCCTCTGACATCCCATTGACATCAATGGGAGGCAGAAAAATTGTATTTCGCTAAGTTTTTTTGCCCGTTATCACTCAATGGGCGCGAGCAAAAAATGCAGCGAAAAACAGCGAAAATAGCGGCAAACGGCGTGCAGGAATGTCAAAATCTGCCTCAAAATCCCAAATTGAATTTTGAGGCAGAATTTTCCTCCTGCAAAAAACTCTGTGTGATTGTGGGGGCTGCCGATGCTTGTCGTGGCAATCGGAGGTCAGTCAATGACCTCCAGGTTGCCATGTACGGAAGCCTCTGTGTGACTGTCACGTGACAATGACAATTAGAACACATTACACTACATAGGTAGTGTAATGTACTCTAGCAACGATCAAAGCTGCAAGTCTAAATCTCCCCTAGTGGGACAAGTAAAAAAGTAATAAAAAGGTTTAAAAAAAAGTGTAAAAATAAAAGTTCTAAGTTATATAAACAAAAAATGCTTTTTTTCTTATAATAAGACTTTTATTATAGGAAAAAAATTAACACGTTAAAAAAAGTACACATATTTGGTATCACCGCGTTCGTAACGACCCCAACTATAAAACTATAATGTTATTTTTCCCGTACGATGGACACCCCAAAAAAAAATCAATAAAAAACTACACCAGAATCGCTATTTTTTGGTCACTACCCCTCCCAAAATAGAGAATAAAAAGTGATCAAAAAGTCACATGTTCCCAAAAGTAGTACCGATAAAAACTACAACCCGTCCCGCAAAAAACAAGCCCTTACATAGCTTTTTTGACTAAAAAATAAAAAAGTTACTGCTCTCAGAGTATGGTGACATAGAAAATAAATTATTTTATAAAAAAGTGATTTTATTGCACAAACGCTGCAAAACATAAAAGAACCTATATACATATGGCATCGCCGTAATCGTATCGACCCCCAGAATAAAGTAAAACTGTCATTTATAGCACACGGTGAACGCTGCAAAAAATAAACTAAAAAACATTGTCAGAATTGCTTGTTTTTGGTTACCCGGCTTGGAAAAAAACTGAATAAAAAGTGATCAAAAAAAAAAATCTCATGTACCCCAAAATGGTACCAATGAAAAGTACAGATTGTCCCGCAACAAATAAGCCCTCACACAGCTCCGGTGGTGAAAAAATTAAAAAGTTCTGGCTCTCAGAATATGGCGATGCAAAATGTGCAGTGTATTCCAAAATCGGATAAGATCGGGCGCCATTTATCAGTGCGACACCGGCCACATATCTATGAATTATTATTTATTTACCGAATTATTATACCCTCTTATTATGCCCTGATGTACTCCGTACAGCCTACATGTGCCCCCATATTATAAACTGAAACACCAGCAAAACCCCAAACAGAACTACTACCAAGCAAAATCTGCACTCCAAAAGCAAAATGGCGCTCCCTCCCTTCTGAGCCCCACAGCGTGCCCAAACAGCGGTTTGCGCCCACATATATGGCATCGCCATACCCGAGAGAACCCGCTTAACGTTTTATTTGTCTTCGGTGGCACAAACTGGACACGACATATGCACTAAAATGGCATACCAGCGGAAAATAGCAATAGTCACACCATCTGCTGTGCATTAACCCCTTTGCTCACTATGACTTAATAGCACGTCATGGTGCGTGGGTTGATGTATGGAGCCGGCTCACGTGCTGAGCCCACTCCATACGCTGCGGGTGTCAGCTGTGTATTACAGCTGACACCCAGGACTAACGGACAGGAACAGCGATCGTGCGGTTACAGAAGCCTGTAAGAATAACAATATACTGCAATACATTAGTATTGCAGTATATTGTACCAGCGATCCAATGATCGCTGGTTCAAGTCCCCTAAAGGGACTAATAAAATGTGTAGAAGAATTAAAGTTATTAGTAGTGAGCAAGAAAAAAGTTTAAAGTAAAAAAAAACACTTTTTACCATTTTTCTTCTAAAGTAATGTCAAAAAATAAACAAAATTGGTATCGCTACGTCTGTAAAAGGCCAAACTATTACAATATACCATTATTTAACTCGCACGGGGGAACACCATAAAAAATTTAAATAATTTAAACCGCCAAAATTGCAGTATTTTTTGTCACTTTAGCTGTTCAAAAAAAAATGAAATACAACTTTTTGATCACTCTTTATGGTAAAAAATGGTACCAATAAAAACTACAGTACGTCCCGCAAAAAATAAGACCTCCCACCGCTCAATCAACCGAAAAATAAAAAAGTTGCGGCTCTCAGAATGTGGTGAAACAAAACAATTTTTATTTTAACAATTACATTTTTCTTTGTAAAAGTAGTATAATATAAAAAAAAACAATATAAATTTGGTATCACCGTAATTGGATTGAGCCGCAGAATAAAGTCAAGTTTTCATTTTTATCGCACGGCGAAAGCTGTAAAAAACGAAAACCCCAAAAATTGAAATCAGATTTTTTTCCTATATCAGCCCGCAAATTTTTTTTTTTCAGTTTCCCAGTAGATTTTATGGCACTTTAAATGGTGGCAATAGAAACTACAGCTCCTCCCGCAAGAAATAAGCGCCCACACCACTCTATTGACAGAAAAAGAAAAAAATGTATGCCTCTAAGAACGTGGGGAGTGAAAAACGAAAATAAGATAGCAAAAAATGGATCAGACCTGAAAGGGTTAATTCATTTCTAATGAAAAAAATGTATGACCCCATGTGGGTATTGCCATACTCGGGAGAAATTGATTTACAAAATTTGGTTCTTTTTTTCTCCTTTATCTCTTGTAAAAATTAGAAAATTTTAGTGGAAAAACAATGGTGATATTCATTTTCGCGGCCTAATTCTAATAAATTCTGCAAAAGACCTGTGGGGTCTAAATGCTCACTATACCCCTAGAAAAATTTCTTGAGGGGTGTAGTTTCCAAAATGGGGTAACTTTGGGGGTTTCCACTGTTTTGGTCCCTCCAGGGCGTTGCAATCGCGACATGGCACTGAAAACCATTCCAGCAAAATCTGAGCTCCAAAATCCAAATGGCGCTCCTTCCATTCTGTGCCCTGCTGTGTGTCCAATCAGCAGTTTATTACCACATATGGGGTATTGCCGTAATCGGGAGACATTGTTTTACAAATGTTGGGGTGCATTTTCTTCGTTATTCCTTGTAAATATTAAAAATGTCTATGTTTTTTCAGAAAAACAGTAGATTTTCATTTTTTACAGACTAATTCCTATATATTTAGCGAAAAACCTGTGTGGTCAAAATGCGAAATATACCCCTAGATAAATTTCTTGAGCGGTTTAGTTTCCTAAATGTGGTCACTTTTGGGGTGTTTCCACTGTTTTGGCACCACAAGACCTCTTCAAACCTGACAAGGTGTCTAAAATATAATATAATAAAATATATTCTAAAAGAAAGGAGGCCCAAAATCCACAGGGTGCCCCTTTGTTTCTCAGGCCGGTGTTTCAGTCCATTAGCGCACTAGGGCCACATGTGGGATATTTCTAAAAACTGCAGAATCTGGGCAATAAAATATTAAGTTGCATTTCTCGGGTAAAACCTTCGGTGTTACGAATTTTTTTTTTATTAGAAATGAATTTCGGCAAAAAAAAAAAAATTTGTACATTACTTTAATTCCTGTGAAACACCTAAGGGGTTAAAACACTTTGTGAATGCGGACTCGAATACCTTGAGGGGTGCAGTTTTCAAAATGGCATGACTTCTGGGGATTTTCTAATATATAAGGTCCTCAAAGCCACTTATGAGAAATTGCTGCTAAAGTTCTAAGCCTTATAACGTCCTAGAAAAAGAAAAGAACGTTCAAAAAATGATGCAAACATAAAGCAGACATATGGGAAATATTAACTAGTAACTATTTTGCGTGGTATTACGATCTGTTTTACAAGCAGATACGTTTAAATTTAGAAAAATGCAAATTTTTGCTAATTTTTGTGTTTTTCAGAAATAAATACCAAAATTATCGACCAAATTTTTTCACTAACATAAAGTACAACATGTCACGAGAAAACATTCTCAGAATCGCTTGGATAGGTAAAAGCATTCCGATGTTATTACAACATAAAGTAACACATGTCCGATTTGAAAAAATAGGCTATGTCCTGAAGGCCAAAACAGGCTGGGTCCTGAAGGGGTTAATCACCCCTTCAAAAGATCCCCACTTTAGTCTGAAAGCAGGTCCGAAAATGTTGACATTATATGTGCCCAAGACTCATCTTTTAGAAACAGATGCCCACAGAATCAAAAATATGCATTTCTCACATGTATATCATGCCCATACCACCCAGAAAAAGGCAGGAGCATTGATTGCTTTTAAATGTACTTTAATATTTGCAGAATTAAAGAGGCTCTGTGTCACGGACACAGGGTATGTGGACCCACTAGGCCGCTCCGCTGTAGCGGGGAGGCAGCTGACCAGGTCACAGTCTATGTGAAAGCAAGATGGCAGACAGTAATGCTTAGGTACCTGAAATAGTCCGGGCGGTGGCTGTGGCTTCAGCACGGATGGAGGCAGGTGCGGAAAGTGGCGCCAGACGTGGCGGGCAGTATCCGATGAGCAGATGGCACTTGACGTGGCAGAAGACACTTGACGTGGCAGTTGGCACTTGACGTGGCAGATGACACTTGACGTGGCAGGTGGCACTTGACGTGGCAGATGGCACTTGACGTGGCCGATGGCACTTGACGTGGCAGATGACACTTGACGTGGCAGATGGCACTTGACGTGGCAGATGGCACTAGACGTGGCAGATGGCACTTGAACACGGGTAGGCACAGGAACAATGCGGAATACAGGAACGGTAACAGGGCACGGGTAACAGCTGGAACGGGAGACACTAAGGGACCATTTGCGAGACAGACTGGGAAAGACTAACAACGCTCAGGCAAGAATCAGAAGGGCTGGGGCATTCTTATAGGGCAGGAAATCATGTGGGTTAATGAACATTGTTTTCATGTGCGCGCGCTGGCCCTTTAAGAGCGGGCGCGAGCGTGCGCGCGCACCCTACGGGACCCAGCCGGACGGAGCGGAAGTGAGCGCTGGCATCTCCTAGGAGGGAGACGGAGGCCAGCGCTCACAGATCCATGGCTGCGGGCGTCGGGAGGTGAGTGAACCCGACGGCCCGCGGCCATGGGCGCTACACTCTGTCACCAGATTTTGCAACCCCTATCTCCTATTGCAGCAGATCGGCGCTGCAATGGAGATAAGAGTAACGTTTTTGTTTTTTAAAAAACGAGCATTTTTGGCCAAGTTATGACCATTTTTATATTTATGTAAATGAGGCTTTCTAAAGTACAACTGGGCGTGTTTAAAGTAAAAGTACAACTGGGCGTGTATTATGTGCGTACATTGGGGCGTTTTTACTTCTTTTACTAGCTGGGCGTTGTGTATAGAAGTATCATCCACTTCTCTACACAACGCCCAGCTTCTGGCAGTGCAGACACAGCGTGTTCTCGAGAGATCACGCTGTGACGTCACTCACTTCCTGCCCCAGGTCCTGCATCGTGTCGGACCAGCGAGGACACATCGGCACCGGAGGCTACAGTTGATTCTGCAGCAGCATCGGCGTTTGCAGGTAAGTCGATGTAGCTACTTACCTGCAAACGCTCTCGAGAACACGCTGTGTGTCTGCACTGCCAGAAGCTGGGCGTTGTGAAGAGAAGTGGATGATACTTCTATACACAACGCCCAGCTAGTAAAAGAAGTAAAAACACCCAGATGTAACGAACACAATACACACCCAGTTGTACTTTTACTTTAAACACGCCCAGTTGTACTTTAGAAAGCCTCATTTACATAAATATAAAAACGGTCATAACTTGGCCAAAAATGCTCGGTTTTTTAAAAATAAAAACGTTACTCTTATCTACATTGCAGCGCCGATCTGCTGCAATAGGAGATAGGGGTTGCAAAATATGGTGACAGAGCCTCTTTAACCCCTTCCCGACATTTGACGTACATGTACGTCATGGAAAGCATTGACTTCCCGCAAAATGCCGTACATGTACGTCAAATGTTTGGCACCGGCTCAGAAACTGAGTCGGTGCCATCATCACCGGATCTCAGCTGTATCTTACAGCTGACATCCGACTGTAACGGCGGGGACCGAAATTAGCTTCGATCCCCGCCATTAACCCCTTAAGTGCAGCACTCAAACGCGATCGCTGCACTTAAGGTGTTTGCAGCTCATCGGAGCCCCAGCAATGAAATTGCAGGGGTTCCGGTGGCTGCAATGGCAACCGGAGGCCTAATAGTGGCCTCCCGGTCTGCCTAGCACCGAAGCCGGTCAAGATCCGCCCGGCGGCGGAGCCTGATCGGCTTCCGTAGCTGCCGGCAAGATGGCGCCGGGTCAGGAGCTGATCCGGCGTCATCAGCGGTGGATGTCAGCTGTACTGTACAGCTGACATCCACCTGTAACGGCAGGAACCGGAGCTAGCTCCTATCCCTGCCATTAACCCCTTCGATGCAGCAATCGAAAGCGATTGCTGCATCGTAGCGGTTACTAGCAGATCGCCAGCCCTGACAGGCAATCGGGACTGGCGACTGCTGTTATGGCAACAGGAGACACAATGGTCTCCTGCTCTGCCATTACGGAAGCCTATTAGGCCCCGCCGGGAGGCGAAGCCTAATCGGCTTGCTGTCAGTGAATGACTGACAGATCTAATACATTGCACTACATAGGTAGTGCAATGTATTAGAAAAAAACAAATCTGACCGTTGGACCTTCAAGTCCCCTAGTGGGACTTGAAGAAAAGTGTAAAAAAAAGTGTCAAAAAGTGTAAAAAAGTGTAAAAAAAAGTGCAAAAAATAAAAGTTTAAAAACAATAAAAGTTTCAAGTAATCAAATAAAACACAATCCCCCTTTTACTCTTATCAAGTCCTTTATTATTGAAAAATAATAATAAACCATATGTATTTTGTATCGCCACGACCGTAACGACCTGAGGTATCAAAATATTGTATTATTTATTGCACGCGGTGAACAGCGTAAAAAAAACCGTAAAAAACGTTACCAGAGTTTCTGTTTTTTAGTCACTTTGCCCTACAAATATTAGAATAAAAAGTGATCAAAAAGTCGCACGTATCCAAAAATGGTACCTATAAAAACTATAGCTCGTCACGCAAAAAACAAGCCCTCATACACCTCCGTCGACAAAAAAATTAAAACGTTATGGTTCTCACAACTTTGCGACAGAAAAAAAATACATTCTTTTTACAAAAGTAATTTTATTGTGAAAAAAGTTGTAAAACATAAAAAAATGCTATAAATTAGGTATCGCCGGAATCGTACTGACCCGCAGAATAAAGTTAACATGTAGTTTATAATGCGTGGTGAACGCTGTATAAAAAAAACCGAAAAAAGCTGTGCCAGAATTGCATTTTTTTGTTTACCTGGCATCCCAAAAAATAGGATAAAAGGTGATCAAAAAGTCACATGTACCCCGAAATGGTACCAATAATAACTACAGCTCGTCCCGCAACAAACCAGCCCTCATACCGCTACGTCTATGAAAAATAAAATTAGTTATGGCTCCAATAAGTCAGGAAATAAAAAAATATGCAGTTGTGCCCGAGGGGAACATTTCTTCTGTTTGAAGAGGCGATTTATCAAGGACCTAAAATTAGAGAACCAGGAAAGGGAGGGCCCAAACATATCCGCTGGAAGCGACGGTGCCCGTATTATACCAGGACAACACTTCCCAGCAAAATTCCTCAAACTACAAAGGTGCAGAGTGTGGACCAAAAGGGGGATAAGAAATTACACCATTTATCAGTGCGACACTGGCCTGTGCAGAAAGGATTGCTTCACAGCGTAACACACATCTATGGATTTTTTTTTTTTTTTCATACCACCTGACTATGCCCCTTATATACTCCGCCCCGCTTACATGTACCCCCACATTATAAAACACCAGCAATACTCAAACAAATTTAGTACCAAGCAAAATCCGCTCTCCAAAAGCCAAATGGTGCTCCCTCGGCTCTGAACCCTACAGCGTGCCCAAACAGCAGTTTCCTTCAACATATATGGCATCGTCATACCCGGGAGAACCCTTTTAACAATTTTTGGGGTGTGTGTCTCCAATGGCATAAGCTTGGCATAACATATTTGCCACTGAATGGCATATCTAGGGAAAAATATAAATTTTTAATTTGCACCATCCGCAGTGCATTCATTTATGGAAAAGACCTGTGGGGTGAAAATCCTCACTACACCTCTTAATAAATGCCTTGAGGGGTGCAGTTTCCATAATGGGGTCACTTCTCAGGGGTTTCTTTTTATTATTTCACATCTGAGCCTCTGCAGTTGTGAACCAATACTTTGTAAATCGCCAAATTAGGCCTCCACTCCGCATGGTACTCTTCACTCCTGAGCCCTGTCATATGTCCAGGCAAAAGATTAGGGCCACATGTAGGGTGTTTCTAAAACCGGGAAACACCGCATAATAATTAGAGGGCTGTCTTGTTATGGTGGCACAAGCCAGGCACCACATATTGGCATATCTATGGAAGAAAATCCCATTTTCACTCTGCAACATCGAGTGAACACTAATTTCTACAAAACACCTGCAGGGTTAAAATGCTTACTACACCCCTTGGTAAATGCAGTGAGGGGTGTCGTTTCCAAAATGGGGTCACTTCTGGGGGGTTTCCACTGTTTTGGGCCAACAGGCGCCCAGAAACCAATCCAGCAACATCTGCACTCCAAATGGCGGTCCTTTCCTTCTGAGCCCTGCCGTTTGCCCAAACAGCTGTTTATGACCACATATGGGGTATTGCCGTACTCGGGAGAAATTGCTTTACAAATTTTGGGTTCTTTTTTTCCTTTATTTGTTGAGAAAATGAAAAAATTTGCGCTAAAGCTACGTCTTATTGAAGAAAAAGGACTGTTTTTATTTTCACTGCCTAATTCTAATAAATTCTATGAAACGTCTGTGGGGTCAAAATGCTTACTACACCCCTAGATGAATTCCTCAAGAGGTGTAGTTTCCTAAATGGAGTCCCTTTTTGGGCGTTTTCATTGTTTTGTCCCTTCAGGGGCTTTGCAAATGTGACATGGCCTCCGCAAACCATTCCTGCTAAATGTGATCTCAAAAAGCCAAATAGTGCTGTTTCCCTTCTAAGCCCTGCCGTGTGTCCAAACAGCCGTTTATTACCACATGTGGGGTATTGTTTTACTCGGGAGAAATTGCTTTACAAATTTTGTGGTGCTTTTTCTCCTTCAGTCCTTCTGGAAATGAGAAAAAATTAGCTAAACCTAGATTATTTTTGAAAAAATTTAGATTATTATTTTCAGGGCCTACTTCCAATATTTTCTGCAAAAAAACTGTGGGGTCAAATCGCTCACTATACCCCTAGATAATTTCCTCAATGGGTGTAGTCTCCAAAATGGGGTCACTTGTGGGGGGTTTCCACTGTTTTGTCCCCTCAGGGGCTTCGTAAATGTGACATGGCCTCCGCAAACCATTCCTGCTAAATGTGGACTCCAAAAGCCAAATGGCGCACTTTCCCTTCTAAGCCCTGCCGTGTGTCCAAACAACCGTTTATTACCACATGTGGGGTATTGTTTTACTCGGGAGAAATTGCTTTACAAATTTTATGGTGCTTTTTCTCCTTCAGTCCTTGTGGAAATGAGAATAAATTAGCTAAACCTACATTTTCTTTGAAAAAATGTAGATTATCATTTTCACAGCCTACTTCCAATAATTTATGCAAAAAACCTGTGGGGTCAAAACGCTCACTATACCCCTAGATAATTTCCTCAATGGGTGTAGTTTCCGAAATGGGGTCACTTGTGGGGGGTTTCCACTGTTTTGTCCCCTCAGGGGCTTTGTAAATGTGACATCGCCTCTCAAACCATTCCTGCTAAATTTGAGCTCCAAAAGCCAAACGGCGCTCTTTCCCTTCTAAGCCCTGCCGTGTGTCCAAATATCCATTTATTACCACATGTGGGGTATTGTTTTACTCGGGAGAAATTGCTTTACAAATTTTGCGATGCTTTTTCTCCTTTAGTCCTTGTGGAAATGAGAAAAAAAATCGCTAAACCTACATTTTCTTTGAAGAAATGTTGATTTTAATTTTCACGGCCTACTTCCAATAATTTCTGTAAAAAACCTATGCGGTCAAAATGCTCACTACACCCCTAGATAATTTCCTTGAGGTGTCTAGTTTCCCAGATGGGGTCACTTTTGGGGGATTTTCACTGTTTTGGCACCGCAAGAGCCCTTCAAACCTGACATGGTGCCTAAAATATATTCTAACAAAAATAAGGCCCAAAAATCCACTAGGTGCTCCTTTGCTTCTGAGGCCGGTGCTTCAGTCCAGTAGCACGCTACAGCCACATGTGGGATATTTTCTAAAACTACAGAAACTGGGCAACAAATATTGAGTTGCATTTCTCTGGTAAAACCTTCTGTGTTATAAAAAAAATTGTATTAAAAATTTATTTCTGCAAAAAAATATGAAATTTGTAAATTTCACCTCTACTTTGCTTTAATTCCTGTGAAATGTGTAAAGGGTTAAGACATTTTCTAAATGCTGTTTTGAATACTTTGAGGGGTGAAGTTTTTAAAATGGGGTGACTTTTTGGGGGTTTCTAATATATAAGGCCCTCAAAACCACTTCACAACTGAACTGGCCCCTGTAAAAATAGCCTTTTGAAATTTTCTTGAAAATGTGAGAAATTGCTGCTAAAGTTCTAAGTCTTGTGAGGTCATAGAAAAATAAAAGGATGTTCAAAAAACGATGCCAATCTAAAGTAGACATATGGGGGATGTTAATTAGCAACAATTTTGTGTGGTATAACGGCCTGTCTTACAAGCAGATACATATAAATTGAGAAAAATGCTAATTTTTGCAATTTTTCACTATATTTTCGTGTTTTTCACAATTAAATACTGAATGTATCGACCAAATTTTACCACTATCTTAAAGTCCAATGTGTCACGAGAAAACAATCTCAGAATCGCCCGGATAGGTGAAAGCATTTCAACGTTATTACCACATAAAGTGAAACATGTCAGATTTGAAAAATGAGGCTCTGTCAGGAAGGTCAAAAGTGGCTAAAGAGGGAAGGGGTTAAATGTATTAACTGACCCAAAAGGCATGTTCCTTGTGCTGGTATGCCAACTAAATAACCGAATATACACGATTTGAACTGTATGGGTCCGTAATTGCGGACCATATTACAGTCAGCAATTACGGAGATTTTTTACGGTCGTGTGCATGGGGCCTAATAAAGTACTTAGGAAAATTCAAAAAATACAAAGAGGCAGTTTAATTCTATGCGGTGATTTAACCACTTAAGGACACAGCCTAATTTTGGCATTAAGGCTCAGTGCCCATTTTTCAAACCTGACATTTCACTTTATGTGGTAATAACTTCGGAATGCTTTTACCTATCCAAGCAATTCTAAGACTGTTTTGGGCTTTATGTTAGTGGTAAAATTTGGTCGATACATTGAGTGTTTATTTGTGAAAAATAGCAAAATTTAGAGAAAAGTTTGAAAAAATTAGCATATTTTTTAATTTAAATGTATCTGCTTGTAATGGTTATACCACACAAAATAGTTACTAATTAACATTTCCCATATGTCTACTTTATGTTGGCATAATTTTTTGAACATTCTTTTATTTTTCTTGGATGTTACAAGGCTTAGAACATGAGCAGCAATTTCTCATATTTCCAAGAAAATTTCAAAAGCCTTTTTTTAGGTACTACTTCAGTTCTGAAGTGGCTTTAAGGTGCCTATGTATTAGAAACCACCATAAAACCCCCCAATTTTAAAACTAGACCCCTCAAAGTATTCAAAACAGCATTTAGAAAGTTTCTTAACCCTTTAGGCGTTTCACAGGAATTAAAGCAATGTGAAGAAATTCAAATTTAATCAATTTTTTCTGTAACACAGAAGGTTTGACCAGAGAAACACTACCAAATATGTATTGCCCAGAATCTGCAGTTTTTAGAAATACCCCACATGTGGCCCTAGTGTGCAAGTAGACTAAAACACAGGCCTCAGAAGCAAAGAAGCACCTGGTGTATTTTGGGGCCTCTTTTTTATAAGAATATATTTTAGGCACAATGCAGGGTTTCAAGAGGTCTTGTGTAGCCAAAAGTGACCCCATTTTGGAAACTGTACCACTCCATGAATTCATTTATGGGTGTCGTGACCATTTAGACCCCACAGTTGTTCCACTGAACTTATTTGAATTGGGCTGTGATATAACATATTCCAGTTATATGCGGTTTTTGCTAAAAATTTCTTATTTTTACAAGCATAAAATACCACATTTTTTACATTTTACAGTTGAAACCCCCTATAAGTGACCCCAGTCCTGCTGGACCTTTTCTGGTGCTAAGTCATGTATGCAGAAGTCCCTGAGGTACCAGTACAGTTGAAACCCCCGAGAAGTGACCCCATTTTAAAAACTACACCCCTTAAGACATTCATCTAGAGGTGTAGTGAGCATTTTGACCCCACAGGTACTGTATAAAAGATAATGCGCAGCAGATGGTGCAGAGTGAGATTTGCAATTTTCTATATATATATGCCATTTCAGTGTCCGATATAGTGTGCCCAGCATGCGCCACCGGAGATATACACCACATAAACTGTAATGTGGATTCTCCCGGGTACGGAAATACCCTACATGTTTCTGCTATCTGCTGCCTGGGCACACGGCAGTGCTCAGAAGGGAAAGACGAGGGGGATAAAAAGGGTCAGGGTCAATTAAAAATCAAGGGATGTATGATAAATTCAAAAACAATCTTTCATACAGAGCCCTGGTTTTTCGGGACACGTGTCACATTGATATATTGTGTCCTTCCTTATCCCCCTCTTTGAGCAGACTCTGCACCTCTTTTGACTTTTTCCCTTCTTGCCCGTTAGGGGAACTTCTCGTGGAAAATGTTGCCCTGGTACTATGCCTGTGGCCTCGCTTCCAGAAGTACTGGGTGCCCACCCTTCCTGGTCCGTAAAGATTAGGTTCTTGATAATCACCTCTTGAAGTTCCAGGAAAGTTCCCCTCTGGCTTGTACGTCGATGTAGCACGTACGCATTGTACAATGCCATCTGTATGATGTGCACGGCCAGCTTCTTATACCACGCCCTCGATTTCCGAATGGCACTGTATGGCTTCAGGACTTGATCTGACAAGTCCACCCCTCCCATGTACCTATTGTAGTCCAGGATGCAGTCTGGTTTGGGGGTCTCAGTACTGGTACCTCGTACAGGTACATGGGTACTGGTGTGGCCATGTATTGTTGTCAATACAAGGACAACTCTCTTGTCCTTGTACTTTGCGTTAATTCCCAGTAAGTGGGGGCATTCTGGGGGCTGAATACTGGTGTCCTTCCCTTCATATATTCTAAATTTGTACGTATACCCTGATGCACTCTCGCACAGCTTTTAAATTTTCACGCCATAACTTGCCCTCTTACTTGGCAGGTACTGGCAGAATTGAAGCCTCCCTTTAAAATGTACCAGGGACTCATCAACAGAAATACACTTCTCGGGGGTGTATGCTTGGGCAAATCGGGCACTGAAATGCGGGTATCAGTTTATACAAACGGTCAAAACTGGGGTCATCTCGGGATGGGCACTGCTCATTATCAGTATAATGTAAGAAGCTAAGTATTGCCTCATAACGCATCCTGGACATAGCCATGCTAGTACATCGGGTGTGGTATAACATGTCTGTACTCCAGTAGGTCCTAAGGGATGGCTTTTTCAGAAGCCGCATGTTCTAGAGCAGTCCCTAGAACTTGCCCAACTCAGCTACGTCTACAGGAGTCCAGCTGTGGGATTGGGCATAAAATGATGTGGGGTTCTTTGTTGTATACTGTTGGGCATATAAATTTGTCTGGGACACCATAATCTCTATAAATTCATCCATTAACCGGTTAAGGACTAGGCTGTTTTACAGCTAAATGACCAGAGCAAATTTCACAATTTTGCTATGTGCTTCTTTAGATGGCTATAACTCAGCAGGTGAATAAAGTTCATCTTTGAATTTTACACTCTTTTTAAAGGACAGATAAGGCTTTGTTTTAGTGGCATTTGTCAGTATATATCATTTTTATTTTTTTCTCTAAAGTGGGCAAAATTGGAAAAAAATGCAAGAATTTAGCAATTGCGCCAGTTTATGCTAGCATTTTTCACACACGGTATGGACCACGGACAAAATTAATCTCCTTTCACATTCCTCCACTTCTCCCGTGCATGGGGATACCAAATATGTGTGCCTTATTCACTGTGCGGGCATGTGCCAGGGCTTGGCATAAAAGGAGGCTTTTCGGCCTTTTCGGTCCAGGAATTTTGCATTTGATTTTATAGCCGCATACTGTTTTCTGGGGGGTGTAATGCTGCTGAAACATTAGAATCACCCCATAAATGACTTCATTCGCACAAGTAGACACCACAAGGTTTCCTTCAAGGGGTTTATCATATTTTTAGCAAGTCCAGTTTTCTTCTGAAAGTTTCTTGAATAAGATGGAACAAAAAAAAATCAGCTATTTTTTAGCAAATGCGTCAGTTTAGGCTAGTATTTTTCACACACGGTATAGACCACGGACAAAATTCATCTCCTTTCACATTCTTCCACTTCTCCCGTGCATGGGGATACCAAATATATGTGCCTTATTCACTGTGCGGGCATGTGCCAGGGCTTGGCATAAAAGGAGGCTTTTCGGCCTTTTCGGTCCAGGAATTATGAATTTGATTTTATAGCCGCATACTGTTTTCTGGGGGGTGTAATGCTGCTGAAACATTAGAATCACCCCATAAATGACTTCATTCGCACAAGTAGACCCCACAAGGTTTCCTTCAAGGGGTTTATCATATTTTTAGCAAGTCCAGTTTTCTTCTGAAAGTTTCTTGAATAAGATGGAACAAAAAAAAATCAGCTATTTTTTAGCAAATGCGTCAGTTTAGGCTAGTATTTTTCACACACGGTATAGACCACGGACAAAATTCATCTCCTTTCACATTCTTCCACTTCTCCCGTGCATGGGGATACCAAATATGTGTGCCTTATTCACTGTGCGGGCATGTGCCAGGGCTTGGCATAAAAGGAGGCTTTTCGGCCTTTTCGGTCCAGGAATTCTGCACTTGATTTTATAGCAGCGTACTGTTTTCTTGGGGGCGTAATGCTGCTGAAACATTAGAATTACCCCATAAATTACTTCATTCACACAAGTAGACCCCACAAGGTTTCCTTCAAGGGGTTTATCATATTTTTAGACAGTCCAGTTTTCTTCTGAAAGTTTCTTGAATAAGATGGAACAAAATAAAATTACCTTTTTTTTTAACAAATGAGTCAGTTTATGCTAGCTTTTTCACACACAAAATGGACCACGGACAAAATTCATCGCATTTCACATTCTTCCACTTCTCCTGGGCATGAGGATACCAAATATGTGTGCTTTATTCATGGGCATGTGCCAGGGCTTGGCATAAAAGGAGGCTTTTTGGCCTTTTCGGTCCAGGAATTCTGCACTTGATTTTATAGCCGCATACTGTTTTCTGGGGGGCCTAATACTGCTGAAAGATTAGAATCACCCCATAAATTACTTCATTCACACAAGTAGACCCCACAAGGCTTTCTTCAAGGGGTTTATCATATTTTTAGACAGTCCAGTTTTCTTCTGAAAGTTTCTTGAATAAGATGGATCAAAATAAAATTAGCAATTTTTTAGCAAATGCGTCAGTTTATACCAGCATTTTTCACACACGGCATAGACCACGGCCAAAATTCATCTCCTTTCACATTCTGCCACTTCTCCTGAGCATGGGGATACCAAATATGTGTGTCTTATTTATCACATAGAGAAGTAGGAGGGAGGGCGGACAATAGAAGAAGCTTATTTCACAAATCGCTTTTTTTCAAAGCTGGTTTTACAAAACTCAACAGAGTTTCTATAACACTTCCAAAAAATCTGCTCTTGAAGCAGAAATCCCAAAATATTCATCTAGGGGTATAATGGGAATTTATTTTTTGGGGTTTTCTAAAATAAGAAATTGCAGGTTTATGCAAATGGAGCTCTCCAGCAGATGAACTTTAGAGAATATGCAAACATGACATCCACCCCCCACCCATTCCCTCCCTCACCCTTGGAGTAAAATCAGGGGAAAAATAAAAATGTAATGTAGGGCAAATATATTTTCAACGAATTAACTAAAATCTAATAATTCAGAACAGTGTGGTATTTTTTAAAACATGGCTCAATGCACAGGCCTGGTTGTGAGGGACATGAGGGACAGAAATATCGGGAATCTTTGCGGTGCCCGTCTTTTCTGCAGACGCGGCACTTTTTCTGAGGGTTGCTTCTGGTTGGTGTTGGGGGAATCCGATTGATGAAGTGTCTTTCAGTCAGTCGCGTGACATCCTCAGACTGGGGGCATTCTCGGGTGTCCTGAACATCAAAAATGAGGCCTTCGATAATTTTTTCCTGGAAATCCAGGTATGTGTCTCTGCCTCTGTTTTTTTTGTAGAGCACAAATAAGTTGTGGATGGCCACCTGTAACAAATAAATGGCCACTTTTTTGTACCAGGTTTTAGTTTTGCGTTTTACTAAATAGGGCTGTAAAACCTGGTCGCTTAAATCCACCCCCCCCATGTACTTGTTATATTCGGACACGCTCACTGGTTTGTGCTTGTCCGATGTTGCCCCCCTTTCCCTCACTGCCACTGTTCCTGCGGTATGAATCGTGCTTAGCACATACACATCTTTGCGATCCCTGAACTTGACCGCCAGCAATTCTTCAGATGCATAAGCACAGGAGTCCCCCTTTACCATGCGCTTCCCCACTAATTGCTGTGGAAAACCAATTCGGTTTTTGCGCATGGTACCACATGCCCCAGTCCTTGCAGCATGCAAATGCCTAAACAGGGGCACACTCGAATAAAAATGATCACAGTACAGGTGGTACCCCTTGTGAAGCAGAGGCTGCATTATCTCCCACACGATCTTACTGCTGGTGGAAAGATCAGGGGGGCATCCAGGAACATTTATTGTGCGGTCCCGCCCTTCATAAATTCTGAAGGTGGTGGTATATCCTGACCCGCTTTCACACAATTTGTAGAGCTTAAAGGAACAGTGTCATGGCAAATAATTTTTTAATATGTTAAAGATGTTAGTGCTGTAATAAAAACGTTTATATTCATTTGTGTGTTTGTGTTTTACTGTTTCTTATTTTTACACTTTTTCTTCCCTATGGGGGCTGCCATTTTTTGTTCCATTTCTGTGTGTGTCGATTAACGACACACACAGACATGGAGTACGGCAGCCACAGTCCCATAGGGACTGTGAACGGCTCCCGTCCCATTCACGTCCGTGTACGGCGTCTGTGTGGGAACTGCGCATGCGCCGCTCCCACACAGTCCTATTCGAAATTGGCGCCGTCCGGCGCCATTTTCCTGTGGACCGGAAGTCGCGGCCGGACTGTAATATTATTACTTCCGGTCGCGGCTTCCGGACTTGTGCACATGGAACAGCGGCAGCAAAGGGAGCGGACGGGCCGGAGGGAGCCGCGGCGGCTGGAGCAGGTAAGCGATTTCAATGTATGTTAGTGTTTGTGTGTGTTTACTACTGTATGTAAACCTACTACACTGTGGGTTACCTCAAAAAATGGCGACACACAGTGTAGGAGGTTAAACCTTTCAAACCCCTCGTTTATCCCGGCACTAGCCAGGATAAAGGAGGGGGGGATGCTGAGAGCTCACTAGAGCGAGAGCTTTTAACCCAATGTTGCAATGCTGCAATTTTGGGAACTAGCTCCAACTAGCTCCATCTAGTGACCAAAAATGGGTAGTATTATAAATTTGAAAAAATTTATAATATTTCCTGACTCGCGAAAAAAATAAAAAAAATTTGAACAATGTTTAATCACCCACACACTAAATGTTTAAATTTTAAAAAAAAAACATGTTTTTGGGGCGACACCATGCCTTTAACGCCATATCTTGCCCTTTTTGAAGGTAGATATTGGCGAAAGCTAAGTCTGCCATGAAAGTTGAGGAGGGATTCGTCCACACTTACATTCTGCTCAGGGGTGTAGAGTTGCAGAAATAAATTATTCAGGGAATTTATTAGCGATCTTATTTTGAACAACCGATCCCGGTTTGCATCGGTACTTGGGGGGGCCTGTGCGTTGTCATTGAAGTGGAGGAACCTCATTATTGTCTCATAACGAGACCTGGGCATTACTGCAGAATATATTGGGGTGGCTTGGGCGGGTCTTGTTGACCAGTAAGACCTAATGGAGGGCTTTTTGACAATACCCATATTTAGGGTGAGCCCCAAATTTTTTTTTAATTCCAGCAAATTGGTGGGCGTCCAATCTCTGGCATGGGTGGATGAAGGTTTCTGCCTTATATATTGAGTGGCATATAAATTTGTTTCGTGGACAATCTGATTTAGGATGTCGTCCGTTATAAATAAATGGAAGTAATCCATTTGGACAAAATTTGTATTGTCCACGGTTATGCCAGGAGTGGCAGTAAATCCGTGGATTCTAGGCCCAAAAGATGGGGCAGGTGCCCATACAAGAACCTGGACTGAAGGGACCAGGCTGTCCCGTGCTACAGCGCTACTTGGCCCTGCGCTTTCAAGTTCTGCAGTTTCAACTGCATCAGGGGCAACGTCCCCTGAAGATGAACCTGAAGTGACGCTGTCATCGTCACTACCAAAAACAGGTTCCATCTCGGACGCCATCTCTGATGCGGTCTCCGACTCAGACCACAGCATGGCGTATGCCTCCTCGGCGCTAAACAACTTCCTCGCCATAACGTAACTAACACTAACACTAACTAAACAAATTGTTTTTTTTTTTGTTTTTTTTTTTTTATATAAAACACACAAACTAACTGCTATATATATCTACACTACCGCTAACAAAAAAATAAACCGCTATTGCTATATATATTATATATATGTGGATATATATATAATTATATACTCCCTACCTGCCTATTCTAATAGAATAAAAGATAGAAAGGTAGATAGATAGAAAAAAAGATAGATGGATAGATAGATTGTATAGATAGATAGAAATCTATCTATACAGAGAATGTTTTAGAGTGTAACTGTATTTTTTGTGTAACTGTAACTGTAATCTTCTGGCAGCAATTCTCCCGAGTTTCTTCTTCTCCTCAAACTGAAACAATGTTTGAGGAGAAGAAAAGAGGCAGGAGATTTACTGCCAGAAAAGTCAAAATAAAACAAATGTGGTCGCTGTGATAGGTTTTCACAGCGACCACATGTTCAGGGACCATCAGATTGGTCCCTGATACTCTGCCCAGTGCCCAGAGCTGTTGGTAACAGCGTGGGCACAGGGCTGTGTGCACGCGATCGCGTGCACACTGTTTTCTATGCAGAAATGCATGTGATCGCTGTGATTGGTTGTCACAGCGATCACATGTTCAGGGGCCAAAAGATTGACCCCTGACATTCTGCCCAGTGCCCATGGCTGTTAGCAACAGCCAGGGCACAGAGCTGTGTGCACGCGATCGCGCGTGCACAGTCTCTGAAGTGCCGCCGTAAATAGTCTATACGGCGGACTTTAGAGACCCTGACCGCTGGCCGTATAAATACGGCCAGCGGTCGGGAACCTGTTAAAAAACTTAAAGGGCCAGTGCGCGCACAATTGCAGGAAATCTGCAATCAGTCCAGAATGCTGCTGGACTATAAAAAGGGCTCTGCCCTCTTGATCATCGCCTGAGCATTGTTGTGTACTTAAAAGTATGTCTTGCAAATGGTATCCTAGTGTTTTCCAGTTCCCAGTGTTACCCGTTCCTGCTGCCTGTACCCTGTATCCCGTGCTACCGTGCCTCTGTGCCGTCTAGAGTTGAAGTCGAGTTGTGTCTTCCGCTGCATCTACTGTGTCACACCCCGCTGGGTGTCTGTCTACTGCCGGAGCCTCAACTTCAGCCAGAATCACCGCTACTGTCTACATTGCCTCAGGAACCCTTCCTGGACTATAGACTTTGTATTGTACCTGTTTAGCCAGCTGCTATCCCGCTACGCGGTATGCCCACTGGGTCCACACCCCGCACCGTGACAGTACGCTAAGGCCATGGACCCTGTATTCAGAACCCCGACAGTTCTGTAGCGTTTGTGTGAGATTTACACAAGGCAAGCATAATCTCGCAAGATTACGATGTTTCCTGTCATTTAAAACGAGATTACGCTTGCCTTGGGTAAATCTCACACAAACGCTTCAGAAGTGTCAGGATTCTGAATAGACATCACGTACTGGCTGGAGGTAATGTATATTCACTGTCAGGACACTTGAGTAACGTTAGTGTGTGTGTATGTGGCTGCACATAGTGATGTAATAAGATCACTATATGTTGTGTAAATGAATGGAGAGAAGTGTATGACGCTGATTGGTCAGCTGATTGGTCAGCTGATTGGTCAGCTGATTGGTCAGCGTCATACACTTCTCTTCACAACGCCCTCTTGGTCAAAAAGTAAAACACGCCCAGTTGTCCATTAAGAAACTCATTAGCATAAAGCTAAAATAGGTCATAACTCTGTCAAAAATGATCGTTTTTCTAAATAAAAAACACTGCTATAATCTACATTACAGCGCCGATCACATTATGTAGAAGATAGGCCACTTATAATGTGATGACAGAGCCTCTTTAACTGTCATCGTTAGCATAATGTATCTTTAGTTCTATCGAATAACATTTATATTATAACACAATATAAAGTATTTTACAGTTACTAATGTGTTTTTTTGTATATTTTTAGAGGTTTGGTTGTTGGTCTTCGTCGGATTCGAGGACTACTTCGATGACTGTGTCAATATTTTCAATAAATTGGCTAACATGGGTTGTGTTGGGGGTTTTATTTAATATGAAATGGGAGGCCTAAGGAGGTACAGTAAAGACCCCATGCACTAGAGCCCCATTACAGCTGTGTACAAAATGGAGCCATAAGACCATGAGGTTGAGGCCTGACTCTCTTGATACAAAAGTCCAGGGGCTTAATGTTTTACTTTCTACTTACCACTATGTTATATGGAATTTGCCTAGAAATAAATGAGAATTAGAAACTGTTCAACTAGATATGACTGGTCCTCTATACAAGAGGCCTATGATCCCATTAGTCCGCACTACAAAATATTGGGTAACTCCTGAGGATGAACTGTAAGTCTATGTCACTGTACATATATATATATATATATATATATATATATATATATACACTCTCTCTCCATTACAATGTCTGTAGATAAGTGAGTCTACATCTATGTATACATAGTCATTGAATCTGGTTTGCTGATACTGGATGGATCAGTAGAGTAATAAATACCCTTGTTTCTATTGTATCACCCCCTTTCCATGTAGACTGTGCGCTTGTGAGCAGGGCCCTCTCTCCTTATATTTATATTGTAACATTTTAGAATTGTATGTCACTGTACCCTGTAATTTATTGTACAGCGCTGTGGAAAATGTTGGTGCTTTATAGGTAATATTATTATAATTTATAATGTAATTATAAAGAAAGCGCCGCTACTTAGATAGGCGCAGTAATAATATACATTATACAATCAATGCCATCCCCTCACTTTACTACACAATGCTGCCTGAGGTCAGGGGGGCTCTAGACTTCATACAGGTTGTGTCCATGGGGCTTCCTATAGAGCTGGGATATGGGTGTCCTACTAAGGATATATTATTGGTGTGATCGCACCCACCAGCTGATCGGGGATGTTTGTAAGTTATTCATGTAAACCACATGTCATTGCAATATCTATGTTGTTATTATTTGACTGACATTTATTAAAGCATTATGGGAAGAACATATATATTTCAAAAGATTTGAATATGGAAACCAAGTGGATAAAGTGAAGAGATCATACAGCTGGCATGTGGTTGGCATGTAACTGGCATATGATTGGTCACTCCCTGGCACCTGCCCGGAATGTTGTGATTTGAATTTTCTGCTCGGCCTACAGATCAGTTGATCAGTTAGTTGGAAACAACTGCAGCGTCTTGTTATATACAAGAAGCGATTCATAGATATTTGAGGACACATTTTTGGTTTTTGGGGAGTTTTTTTTGCTGTTTTTTATTCCAGGATTACACCATACTTTCCTGATCATCTACTGGTAAGTGCAGATCTTTACACACCACACACACTACACACAGGACAGTATATACACAGTACACAAGGTATAAGACGACGGGCGTGACCTGGTCAGTGGATTGATATTTTCAGGGGCCATGTCATTTACTGATCAGTTTTGTAATTCTTAACCCCTTGTGGACACAACCCATTTTTTCAAATCTGACACGTGTCACTTTATATGGTAATAAATTTGCAATGGTTTTAATTATCTAAGTTATTCTGACTGTGATTGTTTTCTCGTGACACATTGTACTTGTATGTTAGTGGAAAAATTTGGTCGATAAATTCAGTATTTATTTGTAAAAAAATTCACCAACATCTTGAGGAAATTAGTAAAAATTAGCATATTTCTACATTTAAATGTATCTGCTTTTAAGACAGATAGTAATAGCACACAAAATAGTTACTAGTTAACATTTTTTTAGAAAATTAATTTTAATATAGAAAATTGTTTAACACAGAAGGTTTTACCAAAGACACGCAACTCAAAATGTATTGCCCAGGTTCTGCAGTTTTTAGAAATATCCCACATGTGACCCTAGTGCGCCACATGACTGAAATACTGGCCTCAGAAGCAAAGGAGCACCTAGTGGATTTTGGGGCCTCCTTTTTATTAGAATATAGTTTAGGCACTATGCCAGGTTTGAAGAGGTCTTGTAGTGCCAAAACATAGGAAACAACCCCAAAAAGAGACCATTTTGGAAACTACACCCCCAAGGAATGTATCTAGGGGTATAGTGAGCAATTTGACCCTGCAGGTTTTTTGATAAATGTATTTGTAATTAGGTTGTGTAAATCAAAAAAGATTTTTTTTCTCATAAAATATAGATTTAGCTACAATTTTTACATTTAACTAAGGAATAAAGGAGAAAAAGCACCCCAACATCTGTGAAGAAATTTCTCCCGAAATTGCCTGGACATATGACAGGGCTCAGAATTGAAAGAGGCACCATGCCCATTTGAGTCTTATTTTGGTGAATTTAACTGCATTGGCAAACAAGTGCAGGGCTTCAAGGTCAAATACTGAAACAAACCCCCAGAAGTGACGCCATTTTAGAAACTACACCCCTCAAGGCATTTTTTGAGGGGTGTAGTGAGCATTTTCACACCAGAGGTGTTTTTTTTTATTAGAAATTAATGCACAGCGGAGGGTGCAAAGCGAAAATATTTTTTTCCACAGATATGTAATTTCAGTGCCCAATATGGGTGCACAGCTTATGCCGCTATGAAAAGACAGCTCTCTAATTATTATGCCGTGTTTCCTAGCTTTAGATACACTCTACATGTTTGTTGCCCTAATATTTTGCCTGGACATATGACCGGGTTCAGGAGTGAAAAAGCACCATGCGCATTCGAGGCCATTTTAGCGCTTTATGAAGCATTGGCCAACAATTGCTGGACTCTCAGGTCAAATAGTAAAACAAACCCCCAAGAAGTGGAAACGACACCCCTCAAGGCATTTATCAAGAAGGAACCAATGCTCAGGGGAGGGTGCAAAGTGTACATTTTCTACTGATATGCCATTTTAGTGCACAATATGTTTTACCCATTGTGTGCCACTGAAGACAAGTACCTCATAAACCGTTAAGCGGACTCTCCCGGGTATGGCGATGCCATTTATGAGGATGTAAATTGATGTTTGGGCACACTGTAGGGTACACAAGGGAGAGAGCGCCATTTGGCTTTTGGAGCCCAGATTTTTCTTGATAATAGTTCTGTTTGGGGCTTTACTGGTATTTCAGTTTACAATGTGGGGGCATATGTAAGCTGTGCGGAGTAAATCAGGGCATAATAAAAGGGTATAATAATGCGGTAAATGAATAATAACATGCAGATGTGTGGCAAGTGTCACACTGATAAATGGTGCCCGATTTTAACCCCCTTTTGGAACACACGCTGCACATTTTGTATCTACATTTTCTGAGAGCCAGAACTGTTTTATTTTTTCATCAACTGAGCTGTGTGAGGGCTTATTTTTTTGCGGGACAATCTGTTTTCATTGGTACCATGCAACTTTTTGATCATTTATTTATTTATTTTTTTGTGAAGCAGGGTGACCAAAAAACAATCAATTTTTTTATTCTTTTTTTATTTATTTTATTTATTTTTTTATTCTTTTTTTTTTTCGCCGTGCATCATGCTTTATAAATGACATATTGAAATTATTTTGCGGGTCGCTACCATTACGGCGACACCAAATGTATATAGTTTTTTTTATATTTTACAGCGTTACCACGGATAAAATCATTTTTTTTTAATCGTTTATTGTTTGGGTTGCCATATTCTAAGAGCCCTAACTTATTTTTGCGTCAAAAAGGCTGTGTGAGGGCTTGCTTTTTGCGGGACGAGCGGTTGTTTATATTAGTACCATTTTGTGGTACATGCGACTTTTTCATCATTTTATCAAAAAATTTCTGGGAAGGCAAGGTGATCAAAAAAGTGTGACTGGCATTATTGTTTATGGTGTTCACCGTGCTGGATTTTTTGTTTTACAGTTGGGGTCGTTACGGACCCGGCAACACCAAATATGTGTACTTTTTTAATGTTTTCAGTTTTTTCCTGTAATATAAGTTTTATTATGGGAAAAAATGCTTTTTTTGTTTATGTAACGTGAAACTTTTTTTTTTTTTTTTAGTCAACATTTTTAGTAACTTTTTTTTTGTCCCACTAGAGGACTTGAAGGCCTGAAGCCCTGATTGCTATTCTAATATACTGCAGTACACACGTAGTGCAGTGTATTAGGGCACATTCAGACGTGGCGTTATTGCTGTTGAATTCTGCTGTGGACAGTCCGCAGTTAAATTCTGCAGCTGCCGTTTTTTGCATGTCTTTCTATACATTTTTAGGAAACTTAGCTCAGACGTTGCAGAAAATAACTGTGCGGAAACTAGGCTGCGGTGCAGATTCTTCCCTCCGCAGCATGCTCATTCCATTGCGGAGAAGAAGCTGACTTTCACTGCGGATCTCAGCATTTGCATTGCAAAGGCTGAAATCTGCAGCAAGTCTGCTGTGATATCCACAACGTCTGAATTACCTGTCAAATATGAAAATGTTGCTGCAAATTCGCAAAGAATCTGCAGCAACATTTTCAGCTGAAAAATTCCGCCACGTCTGATCAAGGCCTTAGAGCTGTCAGTCATATACTGACAGCAAGCTTATTAGGTCCCATCTCTTGGGTGTGCTGGGCCTAATAGGCTTCTCTACTTGGCAACCAGGAGGCAATTGTTAGGACTCCGGTTGCCATAACAACCATAGGCACCCTCGCAATCGCGTCACAGCAGTGTCGATGGAGTACAAACCATCGAAATGCTGTGGTCGCAATTGACAGCAGCATTCAGGGGGTTAATCGGCGAGGGTTGGACAACAGTCCAGTTCCTGCCGTTACAGCAGAGTTTCAGCTGTGATATACAGCTGACACCCGCTGGTGATGGAGCAGGCTCAGCTTCTGAGCCTGCTCTATCACTGTCAAGGACAGTTACGCGACAATGCGCTAACCCCTTGGCGGCAGCGACGTAAATGTACGTGACATGTCGTAAAAGGGTTAATAACATATCTTCTATTTTCCTACATATATGGGGGGGTCACAGAAAAACTGTACAAATATTAGGTTGGGTTAGAAAGAAAATCACATTTTTATACTGAGTTAAAGTCTCCTAATATGTCTCACGCCTTACAATGGTGACTTTGGAACAGATTATCTGAAAAATTACGCAACTTTTTATATTGGTCCAGTTTTTAATATGTAAATAGAAAACAAATTGCTTATAGTCATAGCTGGAGGCTGGGCATTACCTGGCACTTGTACCCGCTTAGCATGTTAGAATTTGAACTGGCAGACTATTTGGGCCTCTGTAGATTTCCAGTGCAGCAGTCCTATACCATTCAGTTCTGCGCACATGACCCGTAAATACTGTGCGGGGGAAGAATTTATTAAGACTGGCATTCCAGTCCTAATAGGAAACAAGCGGAGTAAGATGCAACAAATTTCTTAAGAGGTGCATGCTAGATTTACGCTATAATTTACGCCAGCTTCTGGCACAAATAATAATAAATGCGTCGGGCCATAGGTTTATTTTAAAAAAAGTGTCAAGGGCGACGAAAACGGCGCGACAGTCTAAATTTTTGTCACTTTTGAGCCGTTTACGATTTTTCTACGCCAGATAACAGGCGTAGAAAAGTTGTTAAATTCCTCCTATGTTTTTACATGTGATAATCAAAAGATAATAGTTCTAGAAAATGCTACTAGTACTATTTCTATTCCTATCCACACCACACATGGATCCTGCGGCAGGGTTGTTGGTGGAGTGATAGTTCAGATCTACCAAGTCTACACAGAACTTTATTCTTTTACAAGTGAGTGTCATGAAGAGAGACTGAAGACCCGACTGTAATGTAGAAGATGAAGCTCCAGATCTTAGTGCTCAGTGTAGGAATGACTCCCTCCTTGCACTCCACATATAAGAACACTACATATTTCTCCATGTGTAAATATCTTTATATACTATCTGTGTGTTCAGCAGCCAGTGACACACGGACTGCCCGCTAGAGCAGAAGACATGGAGCGCCGGCAAGAGAAAGAAGGCACCGGCGACATGAGTACCATGATGGCATCAGCACTGCTGGCCGGCTTCACTATAAGGGTATGTTCACACGTTGTGTAAACACTGCGGATTATATGCCACGTATTTCATTGTGTAAAATCCACAGAATAATACAGTAGCAGCAAAGTGGATGAGATGTAACCAAATCTCACCCACACGTTGCGTAAAAAATCCACCAAAAAAACCCTGAAATTGACCTGTGGTGCGGTTTTTTCATTCCCCAGCATGTCAATCTGCTTTGGATCCGCTGCTTTTCTGTTGTGGGTTTTTCCCATTGAATTCAATTTTTGCGGCGGAAACAATGGGATTCCGTTACAAAATGTGCCATTCAGAAAAAAGAAAATGCTTTTTGTCGTTTAAAATGAATAATAAGGTTTATACTTACCACCCAGGTGTTGCCATAGCGACTCATTCTTTTATTGTCCGTCCAGGCCAGGCTCCTGGAGTGACGTTTTATCTCATGTGACTGCTGCAGCGGTCATATGGGCTGTAGCTTTATCCCAGGAGGCCGCACTGCAAGGACAACACGGGGACGCGTCACCATAACTATGTAGAACGGGCTTAAAGGGAACCTGTCACCAGCATTTCACCTATTAAACCAGCAATACCAAGTGGTAGTAGGTGAAAAATTATTTCTATATAACCTATAATTGTCTTCTTAGTCAGCTCTATAGCTTTAATATTCAGTTTTTTTAGTGTTCCTGTGCTGTATGCTAATGAGCATAAAAGAGTCATATCTTCATTTGAAAAGAGTCAAACCTTCATTCCTCAAGTCTTTCCGAGTTTACCCCGCCTCCTTACTTTTGATTGACAGCTCCACGCCTTCCCCCATCACACAAAATCCCGCGCTTGTGCATTGATGTCCTCTTCTGGTGTGTGCGTACAACGGGACATCGGATTATTACGATAAAAGGCGCAAAATGTTTTCAGACCGTTATTTACAGTCGGAGGAAGAGTTTAGGAGAGGGGAATACGGCAATGAACTTTTTATTGCAGCGGCCAGTGAGGGAGAAGTAAAGTTCAATAGGTGAAATGCTGGTGACAGGTTCCCTTTAAGTATTAGGGTATGTGCACACACACTAATTACGTCCGTAATTGACGGACGTATTTCGGCCGCAAGTACCGGACCGAACACACTGCAGGGAGCCGGGCTCCTAGCATCATAGTTATGTACGATGCTAGGAGTCCCTGCCTCGCTGCAGGACAACTGTCCCATACTGTAATCATGTTTTCAGTACGAGACAGTTGTCCTGCAGCGAGGCAGGGACTCCTAGCATCGTACATAACTATGATGCTAGGAGCCCGGCTCCCTGCAGTGTGTTCGGTCCGGTACTTGTGGCCGAAATACGTCCGTCAATTACGGACGTAATTAGTGTGTGTGCACATACCCTAAGTGTTTTTTTTTTCTGCAGTGGACATTACGCCTGAAAAACTGCACCACAATTTGGTGTGTTTTTTCGGCTGGAATTCCCTGCAGGTTCCAGGGCAGATATGCTGTGTACTTTTACGCAGCGTATTCGCCCTGTGTGAACATGGCCTTACGGTCAGTGTCTTTTATTACTTCATTTTCAATGTATAATTTATATAACCACACTAAATAATTGGTGTAGAAAAGCTGTTGAATTTCACCCTATGTTTTTACATGTTATAATAAAAAGATAATAGAAATAGTACTAGTAGCATTTTCTAGAACTATCCACACCACACATGGGTCCTGCGGCAGGGTTGTTGGTGGAGATATAGTACAGCTCTGCCAGGTCTGCACAGAACTTTATTCTTTTACAAGTGACACAGTCCTGAAGGGAGACTGAAGACCCGACTGTAATGTAGAAGATGAAGCTCCAGATCTTACACCTCATGCACACGACCGAGTGTGCCGTCCGAGTCCCGTCAGTGATCCGAGGAAAGATAGGAAATGTTCATCTATTTTTCCTCGGATCAGAGACTCCGACCATTTTTCATGGACCCGATTCACCTGTTATAGTGAATGGGTCCGTGAAGACTATCGGGTGTCACTCGGATCCTTTCAAAAACGGCCTGAGTGGCACAACGGTCGTGTGCATGAGCCTTTAGTACCCAATGTAGGAATGACTCCCTCCTTGCACTCCACATATAAGAACACTACATATTTCTCCATGTGTAAATATCTTTATATACTATCTGTGTTTTCAGAAGCCAGTGACACACGGACTGCCCGCTAGAGCAGAAGACATGGAGCGCCGGCAAGAGAAAGATGGAACCATGGACGTACCTACCATGATGGCATCAGCACTGCTGGCCTGCTTCACCAATACTGTCAGTGTCAGAGTCTTTTATGTCTGCATTTCAGTGTATAGTTTATATATATTGCAGTACTGGACACTTTATCACTGACCACATACCACATCAGTATAGTAAGGCAGTCCTAAAAGAGAAATTCACTTCTACCCTACATATTGTTCCAAATATTAGCCGTTCTACTGACCACGGAGTACTTTTATATGTAAGTATTCCAGTGTACGCTGCCCTTTACATTCTATAGTATCCTATACTGCAGAATATGAAGAAGAGAAGGACAGAATTATGTAAATTGTGTCCTGGAAATAACAAAACTCCACCATGTCCCTCCATTTCTCTGCAGCCATGAAGTAATAGATCTTCTCTGGTAATCCCAGTGACATCGGTAGTAATGTTCTGCATCCTAAGAGAATCACCTCACTGTTACAGCTTTATTCTTTATATCATTCCTTACACTAGATTCATACCAGTTACATTTATATTTTATCCATTATCAAATAATATCATATGTTCAGTATAATAAGGAAACCAGCACTTTCTGCAACTTTTATCAGGGCCAGTTTGAGGTGCCTGGGCAGTAAATCTGGTGGGTACCCATCATAATTGTAATTTTACGGGTACATGACAACTTTTTCTATAAGGTAAATCTGTATAGAAATGCATTTGTTGTCAGCCGTTTTACACCAGATAAAGCTCAGCACATGTAGTACAGGTTTCTATAGGAGCTAGTCTGTATACACGTATACTGAGCTCCATGTGATATAAAATGATGGACAGAACATATACATTTCTATACAGACCAGTCCTTATAGAAACTGGTATATGATAAACCTTTTTCTACAAAGGGAAATCCATGTAGAATTGAATGCACTTCTTGTGCAATATTGTAAATTACATATAAAACCTCTTACATGTTCTGAGTGGTCTATGTGATATAAATGGTGCCATTTCTACACAGACTAGCCCCTATAGAAACTGGCAAGTGCTAAACTGGTCTATCATATATCCTTTTTCTACAGGGGCAAGTCTGCAGAAATGTCCAGGTTTTCAACCATATAATACTGAATAGAGAGCCATAATATCTAGTCATAATGGGCACTAAGAGATTTCTCTAGTGGAGCCAGGGCAGGGGCTAGTCTACCTGCACCCAGAATCAGAGCGCCCCCTGTTGTGTCTGTGACTCCTCCGAGTTTATCTCCTGCTGTCCGGCAGAGAATGAATTGCTCCTGCCTGTCCAGTTCTTTTTTGTGCCTCTGGCAGTACATGCCACCCTCCGCCAGCCCTTACAGTAAAGTCCCTAGCCACCCCTGTACCGCTAAGGCTGAGATCTGTGTTGTAGCGATGACATGACGTCATTACATTGGCCTAGCACAGTAACACAGAGCTCCTGCTAACTCCTGCTGCCTGTCCTGCAGAGAAGGAATGGCTCCTGCCTGTCCAGTTCTTTTCTGTGCCTCTGGCAGTACATTCCACCCTCCGCCAGCCCTTACAGTAAAGTCCCTAGCCACCCCTGCATCGCTAAGGCTGAGATCTGTGTTGTAGCCGATGACATGACGCCATTACATTGGCCTAGCACAGTAACACAGAGCTCCTCCTAACTCCTGCTGCCTGTCCTGCAGAGAAGGAATGGCTCCTGCCTGTCCAGTTCTTTTCTGTCCTGTCCCTCTGGCAGTAAATTCCACCCTCCGCCAGCCCTTACAGTAAAGTTCCTAGCCACCCCTGCACCGCTAAGGCTGAGATCTGTGTTGTAGCCGATGACATGACACCATTACATTGGCCTAGCACAGTAACACAGAGCTCCTCCTAACTCCTGCTGCCTGTCCTGCAGAGAAGGAATGGCTCCTGCCTGTCCAGTTCTTTTCTGTCCTGTCCCTCTGGCAGTACATTCCACCCTCCGCCAGCCCTTACAGTAAAGTTCCTAGCCACCCCTGCACCGCTAAGGCTGAGATCTGTGTTGTAGGCGATGACATGACACCATTACATTGGCCTAGCACAGTAACACAGAGCTCCTCCTAACTCCTGCTGCCTGTCCTGCAGAGAAGGAATGGCTCCTGCCTGTCCAGTTCTTTTCTGTCCTGTGCCTCTGGTATTACATGCCACCCTCTTCCAGCCCTTACAGTAAAGTCCCTAGCCACCCCTGCACCGCTAAGGCTGAGATCTGTGTTGTAGCGATGACATGACGTCATTACATTGGCCTAGCACAGTAACACAGAGCTCCTCCTAATTCATACTGCACAAAGATGAAGAGATCACATGGGGGAGATGATGGTGCAGCTGGGGGAGGGCTGACGTTGATGGAAGTGCTCCCAGACTCCCCTGCAGGCTGCAGTTGTGACGTTTACTAGCACTGCGCCTGTGACGCTCATCATTTAAAGGGGTTTGCCTATCAGGGACATTTATGTCATATCCAGAGGATATGTCATAAATATCAGATAGATACAGGTGCATTGCTGGGTCTACACAGTGGACAGTGGTAAGGGGGTCCTGTGCAACTGCGACCGCTGCGACTACTATAGCTACACCACTAGGTGTGGATTGATATTTTTAGAATTCTCTTGGAATGTTTCTAAAATTTTAATAAATGGAAATGAATCAAGTTTTAATTCATTAATTATAAAACATTTGTTAAGTTAAAAAAGAAAACTAAATACAAACTGTTCTATTGTAGCCTCCACCACTCCACGTTATGGCGCACATCCTGAAGAAAGCCGAGGACTATGTAAGTTATATCAGCAGATGATCCTATTATTACACAGAACTTCTGTAAGTACACAGAAAAAAACCTAACCAGAATAAATTTCAACCCTACACACACACTATATATATATTATATGTATAAATATATACACACACATATATACATGTGTGTGTGTATATATGTGTATATATATATATATATATATATATATGTATGTATATAGCCCACTCCAAAATACGAGACAGCACTCCAGTTGTAGTGAAAAATAGGATCACTTTAATCACCCCTTGCGACGTTTCAGCCCTACTCCATGGGGCCTTTCTCATTGCTAGAGATATATACATATATAATATATGTGTGTGTGTGTGTGTGTATATATATATATATATATATATATATATATATATATATATATATTATATATGTATGTATATATACATATATATACACCGTCACATAGAAATATATATACATACACATATACCTATTGTAGCAGTTTGGGGAATGTTGTTAGGCAAAGCGACACTGAGCGCTGTATTCTTGTTAAACAGGACTTAGAAGCTTTATTTCTCTTTCAAGCAGCAAAGTGCAATAAACACAAAGGAATCTTGTTTCATCAGCATACACAAAGCTTAGAACAGAAAGAAACGTTTCAAGTAATAAAAGTTCAAGTATAAAGCACGCAGTCCAGCCCTTTGCAGGGGTTAGCTCTCACCCCTCTGTAAATATCAGGTCTGTTCAGCAGCAGACCAGTCTTCACACTCTTGCTTTCTCACACTCTCCCAGCAGTGCTTTTCTCTTATTTAATCACCCTGCAATTGTAGATGAACACAGCACTCCACGCAGCTCTATATTAGGCAGTGGCGGACACAGACTGCAAAAGGCCCCTGTGCAGATAATGTGCCAGGGCCCCCCCCCCCCACCCCGCAAACTTCTCATGGCCGACGGTCCGCTTTCAGCTGCATCGCTGGGTCTCCTAAGTGACCCAACAATGCAGCACTAGCAGCCGGGGCGTCACTAAGGCTGGGTTCACACACACACTATTTACGGACGTAATTTGGGCGTTTTAGCATTGAATTACATCCGAAAATGCGGCTCAAAAGCGTCGGAAAACATCTGCCCATTCATTTGAATGGGTCTTACGATGTTCTGTGCCGATGGTCATTTTTTTTTACGCGCCGCTGTCGAAAGGCGGCGCGTAAAAAACTGCCTGTCACTTCTTCAGATGTAAATGGAGCCGTTTTCCATGGACTCCATGGAAAACCAGCTTCAATTACTTCCGTAGTGGACGCAGCAAAAGACGCCTGCACATGCCATTACGGCTGAAATTACGGTGCTGTTTTCTCCTGAAAACAGCACAGTAATTTCAGCCGTAACAGACGCTGCCGTGTGAACATACCCTCAGGGCTTAAAATGTCCGGGAAATAGCCCCAATACATATGTGTCCGCCCCAAAAAAAAGTGTGTGTATAGGAGACAGCATAGCATATCTATAGCACTACGACCCTATAAACTATGGATAGGATTAGATACAGTGGCTGAGCAGACAGTATCACACATGATAGGATTAGATACAGTGGCTCAGAAGGCAGTATCACACATGATAGGATTAGATACACAGCTCAGCAGACAGTATCACACATGATAGGATTAGATACAGTGGCCCAGCAGACAGTATCACACATGATAGGATTAGATACAGTGGCTCAGCAGACAGTACCACACATGATAGGATTAGATACAGTGGCTCAGCAGACAGTACCACACATGATAGGATTAGATACAGTGGCTCAGCAGACAGTATCACACATGATAGGATTAGATACAGTGGCTCAGCAGACAGTACCACACATTATAGGATTAGATACAGTGGCTCAGCAGACAGTATCACACATGATAGGATTAGATACAGTGGCTCAGCAGACAGTATCACACATGATCGGATTAGATATAGGGCCCAGCACAGTATCATACATGATTGGATTAGATACACAGCTCAGCAGACTGTATCACACATGATAGGATTAGATACAGGGCCCAGCTCGCTGACATTGCGGCTCCAGCGCTGGACCCAGGAAAGGTAAGAATAATAATTTTGCTTCTTTATGTGTTACTGATTATTTTTGTGTGTTTGTGTTTTTTTTACAGGTTCGGTTGTTGGACTTCGGATACGAGGACTTCAATGACGGCGTTTTTTTTATTCTCAATAAAATGGTTAATGAGGGTTGTGTTTTTATTTCAATAAAAAAAATTTCTATGTGCTTGTATCTTTTTAAACTTTATTATCACCGCCTTAGTAATGGCCGCTGGCTGATTGACAACCTCCATTACTAAGGCGAGGCTTAATGTTAGCCGGTGCAGAGTCTACACTAACCCCCATTATTACCCCGGTACCCACCGCCACCAGGGGTACTGGGAAGAGCCGGGTACAAACCAGTACCCGACCAGCTGTAGTGACGGGCAGGCACCGGGGTGGCCGCAGGCTGGTAGTATTAGGCTGGGGAAGGCCAAAAACAGTGGCCCTTCCCACCCTTGTAATGCTGCCTGCTGCTGCTGTGTTGTATCTGGCTGGTTATGAAAATTGGGGGGGACCCGACATCGTTCTTTCCAATTATTTTTTAAATGACGTGGCGTCCCCCCCATTTTCATAACCAGCCAGATACAATAAAGCAGCAGCAGCCTAGCATCACCAGGGTAGGAAGGGCCACTGTATCTGGCCTTTCCCCTCCTGATAATACCAGCCTGCGGCCACCCCAGTGGCCGACCATCACTACAGATGGTCAGGTACTGGATCGTACCCGGCTCTTCCCAGCACCCCTGGTGGCGGTGGGTACCGGGGTAATAAAGGGGGTTAGTGTTAGCCTCTGCACCGGCTAACACTAAGCCCTGCCTTAGCAATGGATGCTGTCAATCAGCCGGCGGCCATTACTAAGGCGGTAGTAATATAGTTTAAAAAAAACCACAAAGACATAGAAAAAATATTTTATTGAAATAAAAAAAAAAAACACAACCCTCATTAACCATTTTATTAATAAAAAAAAAAGCTGTCATCGAAGTAGTCCTGGAATCCGCCGTAGTCCAACGACCGAACCTGTAAGAAAACACACAAAAAATGATTAGTAACACATGTGTTAGGGTATGTGCACACACACTAATTACGTCCGGAATTGACGGACGTATTTCGGCCGCAAGTACCGGACCGAACACACTGCAGGGAGCCGGGCTCCTAGCATCATAGTTATGTACGACGCTAGGAGTCCCTGCCTCGCTGCCGGACAACTGTCCGGTACTGAAAACATGATTACAGTACAGGACAGTTGTCCCACAGCGAGGCAGGGACTCCTAGCGTCGTACATAAGTACGACGCTAGGAGCCCGGCTCCCTGCAGTGTGTTCGGTCCGGTACTTGCGGCCGAAATACATCCGTCACTTACGGACGTAATTAGTGTCTGTGCACATACCCTAAGGCTTAGATACAGGGCCCATGTGTGATACTGTCTGTGGGACCCTGTATCTAAGCCTACCACAAGGTAGGCTTAGATACAGGGTCCAGCAGACAGTAATCTTATACAGTATAAGATTACTGTGTGCTGGGGCCCTGTATCTAAACCTACAGTGTGGTAGGCTTAGATACAGGGCCCAGCAGACAGGATCACGCATGGGCCATGTATCTAAGCCTACCATGTGATTGGCTTAGATACAGGGCCCAGCAGACAGCATCACACAATCTGTGATCCTGTCTCATGGGCCCCCTAAGCCTGCTACATCGTAGGCTTAGGGGTTGTGCAGTCCCTAAACATTGATGGCCTATCCTCAGGATAGGCCATCAATAGCTGATGTGTCGCCCGGGACCCGCAAATCAGCTGTTTTGAAGGGGCCGCAGCACTCGTACGAGAGCTGCTTCCCCTTCATTTCACTACTCGCCCACACTGTGAATCGCCGAAACCGATTCACAGTGTGACCGGAATGAAGTGACAGGAATGAAGGGGAGCAGCTCTCGTACGAGTGCTGCGGCCCCTTCAAAACAGCTGATTGGCGGGTCCCAGGAGTCGGACCCCGCCAGTCAGGGCTATCTTACCTTCCTCTTCGGCCGCGGCGGGAGTTCTGTAGTCTCGATGCTGTGCGCGGCGGCATAGCGCTGTGACGTCATGCGCTGCGCACAGCGCCTGACGTCAGGACCTCCGCTGCGATCCGGAACCAGGAAGGTAAGTAAAGTATGTTACTATAGTAACAGGGGCCCGCGGCCCGAGTTACTATAGTAACTTTTTATTGATGTGGTGCGGGGGGCCGTGGGCCCCCCTGGCTTCGGGGCCCGGTCGCAATTGCGACCGCTGCGACCCCTATAGCTACGCCAGTGGTCCACGGGCCTCTGTCTCAGTCCTCAGCATCGCGCAGCTGAGAACTGAGTCGGCCAGCAGAGGAACGGGCCCCCTTCCCACGCGGGGCCCTTGTGCAGCTGCACCGGCTGCACATGCGGTATGTCCGCCCCTGATATTAGGCCATGTGCACGTTACCAGAGGATGAATCAGTTCCCAAACTTGAATACATAAGAACCATAGGACAAAATAACGGCACCAGGACTTCCAGATAGATGAAAAAAGGGTGGATTTATTCACCTCAAGTGAGCAGCGACGTTTCGGGGTTCGTCACAGAACCTTTCTCAAGCTGTACAACACTACACACATTGTCAGGTACAAATAGGAAGTACATCCAATAATTAACATAAAACCAATTGATGTACAATTTACAAAAATCAAGTGTATACATAGAACTTTCAACCCATATTATGGAACAGTTTTACAAAGTGCATAAGTACAATCGTACTTTCATATATCAGGTGCAATGTACGTGGATACAAAATATGTAAAAACAATCTACTGTGCTTTAATTAGCAATTAGGCTAATCAATGAAAGCTGCAGAGGCCAATCTACAAGATATAGTTATATCAAAATCACATAGGAAATCATACATTACCAATTTGTTGCACACCTTGAGACAGCAGCGTTAGCGCGCGCCTACTGCGCATGCTCAAAGATGGCGCCAAGACCGGAAATAGAGTCTATGTAACGCAAGCGGTGAGTAAATCACCAATGCGCATGCGCCGGATCGAAACTTGCGTTCCAGCCCATTTGCGCATGCGCGGGCTACGTTTACCCAATGTCACAGTTCTACAAACCTAAAAAATTCACACTATGGATGCACGATGCATCGAAACTTCGATACTGTTCAATACCGTTATTTCATGTATTTCGATACTTAGCTGTATGACTGTATGAGAGTGGGGCTGCAACTGTGTAATACAGCCATTGCCTGCTCCCGAGTCCTGATAAGTGCGCGCCATCAGGACAATGTGAAGCGGCCAGCGCTACACTAATGAGCGGCAGCACTGAAGACAGAACATGGCGGGCGCACTGCAAAACACCCCCATGTTCTGTTCTCAGTGCCTGAACCGCCGCTCATTAGTGCAGCGCCAGCCGCATCACCTCATGCTGACTGCGCACGCACTTACTGTCAGGAACGGGGCAATGGCTGTATTACACAGCCGCAGCCCCGCTCTATAACGGCGGAGATCAGAAAAACCTCTAATTTCCACTGCTATTCCCCTGAATGCTGCGATCAAAGCTGAACGCAGCATTCAAGAGGAAGTGAGAAGGGGGGATGCCCCTTGGATCGCGTCACAGGGAATTCCTGTGACGCGATTGAGGGACATACCATATATGGGCAGACAGGTATGTCCTAACAACTGCCTGTGTACTATCAGTAAACAGGCTAATGTACTGCCATATAGAAATATACCAGTACATTAAAGTTTAAAAATAAAGTAAAAACACAAAGTAATGTTAAATTTAAAAAAAATACACATACACCTTTTTTGCAATAAACATTAAAATAAGTCTCAATACATAAAAGATATACATATTAAGTATTGACGCGGCCGTAATAACCATCACAACAATTTTTTTTTCATCATTTGTGATGTGTACGCTGTAAAAAAATGAAATAAACACTGCTTTTTTCACTTATTGTGGGGCACGAGGTGTGATGAATTTAACCTCCATGTGCCTCACATTAATTGTAATTAACCCCATCATGTACCTTACACATTAACCCATTATGACTGAGAAACATGATTGGGTTAATTACTATTAATGTGAGGCACATTTAAAATTCATCACACTTCGCGCCTCACATCAGAAAACGGAAGAACTTTTTTTTTTTATTACTGTTGGCAAAGTATCGAATTGGTATCGAAATCGCAATACTAAATGAAGTATCAGTGTCGAAGTCCAAATTCTGGTATCGTGACATCTCTAACACATACGCACACACACAAACATAAGATACAGCCGCTCTGTATACATCATACAGAGCAGCTGTATCTTAAAAAGTTAAAATAATTTTGAATAAAAACTAATTATAAAGTTGCACAAAACACACTGATTGACTTTATTAAAAAAATTTTTTAAAAAAACATTCCTTTTGAAAGGCTTTATACAATGTTATCTTTCTAGTTCTCCAAGGATATACAAGTGGAGGAATTTACCATGGAGAAGGTAAGAGCCTCATTTCTTGGAAAATCATAAAATCTTCCTAACCATGGAAAACCGACGTAGCGGAGTACAGGCTCATAGATTCTCTATCAAGCTAGTACTTCGCTACATCAATTTCCGAAAAAAGCCGAATAAAAACTACATAGCTAAGCGCTCACACGAGCGCTTCTGCTGCTTCGTTTTAGCTATTGGTGGGGGTCTCAATGCTCGGACCCCCACCAATTAAAACTTATGACCTGTCACTATGACATGTCAGGAGTTTGTTGAACATTTAGGTACACTTTAATTTTCCAGGAACTTCTCTAGAGCTGCACTAGATCAAAACGACAATGATCAATTTATTTTAAGTATTCTATTCAATTTATTTACAGATGAGAGACAAAGGACTGAAGATCACTGAGTACTATGTAAGTGATATCAACAGACCATCCTATTAACACACAGAATATCTGTAGAGATACATATATGCAGTTAGGTCCAGAACTATTTGGACAGTGACACAATCTTCATTCATGATTTGCGCTCTGCATGTTTTACATTGGATTTGAAATGAAACAACTGAGATGCAATTGAAGTGTAGACTTTCAGGTTTAATTCAAGTGGTTGAACAAAAATATCCTGTGAAACGTTTAGGAATTGCAACCATTTTTCTAAACAGACTCCTCATTTCAGGGGCTCAAAGGTAATTGGACAAATTAACCTAACCATAAATAAAATGTTTTTTGTTAAATACTTTGTAGAGAATCCTTTGCAGGCAATGACTGCCTGAAGTCTGGAACGCATGGACATCACCAAACGCTGGGTTTCCTCCTTTGTGATGCTTTGCCAGGCCTTTACTGCAGCGTCTTCAGTTGTTGCTTGTTTGTGAGTCTTCCTGCCTTAAGTTTTCGCTTAAGCAAGTGAAATGCATGCTCGATAGGGATGAGATCTGGTGATTGACTTGGCCATTGCAGAATATTCCACTTCTTTGTCTTAAAAAAAACTCCTGGGTTGCTTTCGCAGTAAGTATTGGATCATTGTCCATCTGTAATGTGAAGCGACGTCCAATAAACCTTGCTGCATTTGGTTGAATCTGAGCAGAAAGTATATCCCTGAACAATACAGAATTCATCCGGATGCTTCTGTCTTCAGTCACATCATCAATAAACACTAGTGACCCAGTGCCTTTTGGCAGCCATGCATGCCCATGCCATCACACTGCCTCCACCATGTTTTACAGAGGATGTGGTGTGCTTTGGATCATGAGCCGTTCCAAGCCTTCTCCATACTTTCTTCCTCCCATCATTCTGGTACAGGTTGATCTTAGTTTCATCTGTCGAAAGAATGCTGTTCCAGAACTGGGCTGGCTTCTTTACATGTTGTTTGGCAAAGTCTAATCTGGCTTTTCTATTTTTGTGGGTGATTAATGGTTTGCACCTATTGGTGAACAGTCTGTATTTGCTCTCATGAAGTCTTGTCTTTATGGTAGACTTAGATACTGATCCACCTACTTCCAGGAGAGTGTACTTCACAGGGTAGGTGTTGTGGAGGGGGTTTTCTTCACCAGGGAAAGGATTCTGCGATCATCCACCACTGTTGTCTTCTGTGAACGTCCAGGCCTTTTGGAGTTCACGAGATCACCAGTACGCTCTTTTTTTTTCAAGAATGTACCAAACTGTTGATTTGGCCACTCCTAACATTTGTGCTATCTCTCGGATGGATTTCTTCATTTTTGTCCGCCTAACGGTCTGTTTAACTTGCATTAAGAGCTCCTTTGACCTCATGTTGTGGGTTCACAGCAACTGCTTCCAAATGCAAATACCACACCTGAATCAACTCCAGACCTTTTATTTGCTTAATTGATGATGGAATAACGAGGGAATAGTGCATGCTGCCCATTAAATAACTTTTGAGATAGTTGTCCAATTACCTATGGTCCCTTGAAAAAGAGGCAGCTACATATTAAAGAGCTGTAATTTCTAAACCCTTCCTCAAATTAGGATGTGAATACACTCAAATTAAAGCTGAGAGTCTGCACTTTAAACCCATATTGATTATATAACTGTATATTCAATATGTTTTGGTAAACAGCTAAAATGCCAAAACTTCTGTCACCGCCAAATAAGTCTGGACCTAACTGTATATATCAAATAGAAGCCCCTATTCCATGACTGAGGGATGATAGAGTTCGCTCCTAGTAAACCCTTCTAAACCCCCTACTGACGCCAACCACCCAATCCCATCCTTGTACTCCTATTTCCCTCAATAAGGACAGACTCATGATTGGATAAGGTTGGCCACAGCAGCCATTTTATTGACAAACAATAACTAATAAAAATATTACCATCAAATATAAATAATCAACATTATCAACATTAATAAGAAACATTCCGAGCAAAGAGATCCTTGGAGCTAAGTAGGGTATCTGCTCAGCCACTCTGCCGATAAGAGCAGTATTTACCCCCAGCCGATTCCCCACAGGCTCAGGGGCAGCGTATCCAACTGCAGATGGCCAATAATTCAACCTTGCTCCCAGGGACACCACCCAGCAGGAGCCCAAAAATAGCCGGAGCCTCCATATTGCACAATTTGGGAAGGACCATACCCACGATGAGTTCCTCCCCCACCAATTTAACACCATCTCCAAGGACCTCCAACCTGCCAACCACTGCCATGAACGAAACGCAGCATAACAAAATGATAAAACAAATAGTGAGGGTGGGCGGAAAACTTCACCTGCGTGTGCTTCTCCTCCTAATGGCGCAGGCACTGCCTTCGTGCCACTATAATCCTCAGCCTCCACCCCATAACCTCTCTCCTCCTATGACCCCGATCATGTGGCCTCCTCCTATGTCCTGTGGCCCGGGTTGGCCTTTCTTTCCAACAGCTGAAAAGTAGATTTATCACTGTAACTGTTTTTACCAGCACAAATCCCCCCTCCTCCACCACAGATATATAAAAGAATGATAAGAAAATAATATGGTAGAATTATATTTTATTTCTTTCCTTGTATAAGGATAAAGATGCAGAAGAAGATGCTGAGGACGGGGTAAGAGCCTCACTGTTACTATTACAAGATAGACATGACATATAAACCTCAACCACAGCACAGAATAACATTAAACATCTCAGAGCCCAACAAGAGGGTCTATAGTTCGGCAGAATATCGTTCAGAAGGAGTTTTCCATAGATAAATCTACATGCGGGATCATTCAGTACTGACAGCAGAGTGTGAGAAGGAATCTGAAATGGGTGAACATGGCATTCACAAGAAAAATAGGAGATTATATAGAACATTATTATATAACCCAAAAAAATTAATTCTTCCCTGTTCTGTTGTAGCCGATCTACATGAAGCTGGACGACGGCATGATGATCCCGGAAGATGTAAGTGATGTCAGCAGATAATGGTATTACTTCATGAAGATTAAATTATTTATATTCACATTATATTAAAACCAGAAATGTAGTTATTACTGGAAATAGCGCTCACAATGTCTCTGACAGATTCCTTACATATCACACTCAGCATTTACTCATTCTGAACATTATCTGTTACATTTCAATGTGTAGTTTTAGGTTTCATAGACTCCCCAGCTTATAGACGGGCCGGCCTCAGATTTAACCTTTCCCGTCGCTGTACTGTCTTTTTATGTCGGGACAGGGTATTTAAAAATGGCGCATGCTTTGAAGCCCAGCTGGCGCCATAGCTTCTGGGTCTCTGTTGTGTTACACACCAGGGACCCAGTGGCAATGCTTGCTATCAGAGACATCTCTGATTTCAAGCATTTAACCCCTCAGATCCCCGCTACGGCTGCTATAGCGGTAGTTACGCCACTGCCTCAGATGCTGGGGTCAGATGTGACCACCAGCATCTGAAGGGTTTTTCCCTTTCCGTTTGTGGCTGGTCACCGTCTCCCATGTGGTGAGATCGCGGGAGCCGGTGTGTTCCTATAGTAGCCGGGAACCTTGTAAACGCTCCTAGTCCTGCTATAGGAAGATTTGCACTGATGCAATCAAGCAATTCACTGATCTGATTTGCAATAGATTTCAATACTGTGAGTGCAGTCTGTGGCATAAGCGATCTAATGATCGCAGATTCAAGTCCCCTAGGGGGGCTAAAAAAATGTATATTTAAAAATATAAAAATTTAAATCACCCCCCTTTTCCTATATCACATATAAAAATAAATACACAAACAAATAAACAAATACAACAGTAATCCCAACGTCCAAAATGCCCGAACCATAAAAAAATACAAATATTTACCCTATATGGTGAACGCTGTAGCTGGAAGAAAGATCAAAATGGCCGAGTCAAACCAGACTCCAAAATTAATTGAGAACCCTGACACCTAAATTAATTAAAGGGGTTTTCCTATGATGGCCATTTATGACATGTCTCTAGTACGGGGCCCCCTAAACTCTGTTCTACCTTTTTCTGCTCCCGCTGCCTTCCGGCCACTTCCTGACTATTTGGTTGGGACTCACGAAAACAGCGTAGCTCGCTGAGCTACAGTGCTTCCGTAAGTCCCATAGTAGTGAATGGCAGTTATGGAAGCAGCGTAGAATGCGAGCTACGCTGTTTCTGTAACTACCACTCATTTCTATGGGACTTACGAGAACTATGCTGATTTCTTCTTCATGGTCGGAAATCTCCTGCTTCAGCCACTAAACAGAGCGGTAGAACGGGGTTTAGGGGGCCCTGTTCTAGAGAAAGGTGATGGTCCCAGAAGAGGGACACGCATCTATCTGACATTTATAACATATCCTGTAGATATGTCTTAAATGTCTCTGATGGGAAAACCCCTTTAAGACCCCTAAATAAATTCCAAAAACCAGACCAGGACCCCAGGTAATTCAGAACCCTGACCAAGCCCAAAAATTAATTCAGACCCCTAGGCTGACGCAAATATAAATTCAGACCTAACCCCAAAACGAATTCAGACTTTAACCCAAACTAAATTTAGATCCCAAAACACACCAAAAATAAAGTCAGACCACAAACCAGACCACTGCATTTACTTTTTCTTCTTTGCCGGGTCTTCTTCACCTCCAGGCTCTGCGGCACTAGGCTCTGATACTGCCCAGCATCAGAAACTTGTGTTCAGCACTGGACACAGGGAAAAAATGCCGCGGCGCTCAGGAGTGAAATGCGAGTGCAGAGCGATAAGTGATAGTGGCTGTTATATAGTGAATTTGATTTGCATAGCTGAATAGATAAGCTTCTGATTCTCTCTAGTGTAGAAGTTTTTATTTTGCTTTCTTTGAAATATTAGTATAAATAGCTCAGCGTTCTGCACGTTTATAAAATGGACTGAATAATTTCCTAATATATTGTTATTATGGGAATCGCTTCCTTAATTAGCAATTGCCACTCCCATAAACCTACAGAAATGCCACTATAAATACACACACAGGTGCTGTTTATGGACGATTTTAATTCATTAAAATTGCTTAGAATACTTAGAATATTCTTCAATATAATAAAGTTGGAAATCTGGGTTACAACTAAGATGGCTGAATTACAGATCCCTCTGAATAGATCACTACTTATCAGTTTTTCTGTTCTACTTTGCGGTGCTTGGGTGCAGTACAGGGGCGTAACTAGGAAAGACTGGGCCCCATAGCAAACTTTTGACTGGGGCCCCCCCTCCCCTGGGTGTCACACAACCCCCCCCTTGTAGATAGTGCCTTTTTTACAGCCCCCCCCATAGATAACGCCATACAACCCCCCTGTAGATAACGCCATACAGCCCCCTCTGTAGATAACGCCATACAGCCCCACTATAGATAACGCCATACAGCCCCCCCTGTAGATAACGCCATACAACCCCCCTGTAGATAACGCCATACATCCCCCCCTGTAGAGAACGCCATACAGTCCCCTCTGTAGATAACGCCATACAGCCCCCTGTAGATAACGCCATACAGCCCCCTTTGTAGATATCTACAGAGGAGGCTGTATGGTGTTATCTACAAGGGGGTCTGTATGGCGTTATCTACAGGTGGCTGTATGGCGTTATCTACAGGGGGCTGTATGGCGTTATCTACAGAGGGGGCTGTATGGCGTTATCTACAGTGGGCTGTATGGGGTTATCTACAGGGGGGGCTGTATGGCGTTAACTACAGGGGCTGTATGGGGTTATCTACAGGGGGCTGTATGGCGTTATCTACAGGGGGCTGTATGGCGTTATCTACAGGGGGGCTGTATGGCGTTATCTACAGGGGGCTGTATGGGGTTATCTACAGAGGGGACTGTATGGCGTTCTCTACAGGGGGGGCTGTATGGCATTATCTACAGGGGGGCTGTATGGCGTTCTCTACAGGGGGCTGTATGGTGCTATCTACAGGGGGCTGTATGGGGTTATCTACAGGGGCCTGTATGGCGTTATCTACAGAGGGGGCTGTATGTTGTTATCTACAGGGGGCTGTATGGCGTTATCTACAGAGGGGGCTGTATGGCATTATCTACAGAGAGGGCTGTATGGCGTTATCTACAGAGGGGGCTGTATGGCGTTATCTACAGGGGGGTCTGTATGGCGTTCCCTACAGGGGGGGCTGTATGGCGTTCCCTAGAGGGGGGCTGTATGGTGTTCCCTAGAGGGGGGCTGTATGGCGTTCCCTACAGGGGGCTGTATGGCGTGCCCTACAGGGGGGGGCGCTGTATGGCGTTCCCTACAGGGGGGGCTGTATGGCATTTCCCTACAGGGGGGACTGTATGGCGTTCCCTACAGGGGGGGGGGGCTGTATGGCGTTCCCTACAGGGGGGGGGGGCTGTATGGCGTTCCTCCCTACAGGGGGGGCTGTATGGCGTTCTCTACAGGGGGGCTGTATGGCGTTCCCTACAGAGGGGGCTGTATGGCTTTCCCTACAGGGGGGGCTGTATGGCGTACAGCCCCCCCCGTAGGTAACGCCATACAGCCCCCCCCTGTAGAGAACGCCATACAGAGCCCCCCCCTGTAGGGAACGCCATACAGCGCCCCCCTGTAGGGAAAGCCATACAGAGCCCCCCTGTAGGGAACGCCATACAGCGCCCCCCCCTGTAGGGAACGCCATACAGCACCCCCCCATGTAGGGAACGCCATACAGCGTCCCCCCTCCCAAAAAATGCGACCTACAGCGTGTCCGACAAAAAGACATGTATCCCCTATCCACAGGATAAGGGATACATGTGTGATCGCTGGCAGCGATAGGGAGAACGGGGGACCGAAAGTCCCCCGAGTTCTCCAAGACTAACCTCGGACTTCCGGCGTCTGTGTCGGCAGCTCACTAAAAATAAAAGGAGCGCTGGTCACGCATGCGCACAAGCGTGACCGGCGCTCCATTCATTTCTACGGAGCTGCCGACACAAACCTCGGAAGTCTGAGGTTTGTGATGGAGAACTTCAGGGGACTTTCAGTCCCCCGTTCTCCCTATCGCTGCCAGCGATCACACATGTATCCCCTATCCTGTGGATAGGGGATTTGTGTCTTTTGTTTAATGGCAGAGCGGGGAGATACCTCCCTGCTCTGCCGTAGTCATCGGTGGCGTCCCGCTGTAGCAGCCATAGCGGCTGCTAGCGGAGCCTCCGGCCATGGTGGGGGCCCGTGCCGGCGGGCGACACGAGCCCCCCCCCATGCCGCGGGCCCCGTAGCAGCCGCTACTGCTGCTACGGTGGTAGTTACGCCACTGGTGCAGTAATTTAATCATATGACTGATATCACTAAAGGTTCTGCAGTCCTCCTAGTTGTAGTTTAGTCGGACACTGGAAGCTTGTCAAGAGTAAGACGGCAGGCAGAAGGAATAGTGCATGGAGGCAGCCTCTATGTTAGCAGCAACATTTACTGGGGAGTGTTGATGCGACATGTGCAGCTGCACACCCCTAAAGCAAACCATGCATAGAGATGCACTAGCTTCTCTACAGAAATACATTAGGGTAACCCTGCATACATAGCTGTTATCACTGTTTTGGCTCTAGAATCATTACACATGGGGGAGTTCAGTGTACAGACCATACAGCCTTTGAAATTACTTCATTTTGTTTACAGGAGCCAACATTGGAGATTACAGCCGAAAGAACCATTCATCTAGCTGAAGAGGAAGAAACACCAAGCTGCGCCTGGTTCTGCATTCCAGCAGCCATGATTCTCAGAAGAGCAAGGGCCAGGATTGCGTCGTTCTTCATGAGAGGAGTAAGGGAATCTGCGGTCTGAGGGGTATCTGGGGTCAGGGAGGGAGGGCGGGCATCTGGGGTCAGGGAGAGGGCGTCTAGAAAGAAGTCTGGCGACGGAGAAGGAGGGCGTCAGGCGACGGAGAGGGAGGGCATCAGGCGACAGAGAGGGAGGGTGTCAGGCGACAGAGAGGGAGGGCGTCAAGCGACAGAGAAGGAAGGCGTCAGGCGACAGAGAGGGAGGGCGTCAGGCGACAGAAAGGGAGGGCGTCAGGCGACAGAGAGGGAGGGCGTCAGGCGACAGAGAGGGAGGGCGTCAGGCGACAAAGAGGGAGGGCGTCAGGCGACAGAGAGGGAGGGCGTCAGGCGACAGAGAGGGAGCGCGTCAGGCGACAGAGAGGGAAGGCGTCAGGCGACAGAGAGGGAGGGCGTCAGGCGAAAGAGAGGGAGGGCGTCAGGCAACAGAGAGGGAGGGCGTGCGGCTCGCGTCAGGGAGGGCGTGTGGCTCGCGTCAGTCAGGGAGGGTGCGCGGCTCGCGTCAGTAAGGAGGGCATCGGGCTGGCGTCAGTCAGGGAGGGCGTCCGCCCCGCGTCAGCCAGGGAGGGCATCCGGCTCGCGCCAGTCAAGGAGGGCGTCCGGCTCGCGTCAGCCAGGGAGGGCGTCCGGCCCGCGTCAGCCAGTTAGGGCGTCCGACCCCGTTAGCCAGGGAGGGCGTCCGGCCAGCCCCAGTCAGGGAGGGCGTCCGGCTCGCGCCAGTCAAGGAGGGCGTCCGACTCGCGTCGGCCAGGGAGGGCGTCCGGCTCGCACCAGCCAGGGAAGGCGTCCGGCTCGCGCCAGTCAGGGAGGGCGTCCGGCTCGCTCCAGTCAGGGAGGGCGTCCGGCTCGCGCCAGTCAGGGAGAGCGTCCGGCTCGCGCCAGTCAGTGAGGGCATATGAGGTCAGGGAGGGAGAGCATCTGAGGTCAGGGAGGGAGGGAGAGCATCTGAGGTTAGAGTGCATCTGGGGTCAGAGAGGGAGGGAATCTGGGGTTTAAGAAAAAACAAAATATAAAAAAGTATTAGCAATAGGGCCCCATCCAGTGTTATCACTGCAGTGAACCAGGGAGTAGCCGACCGCCAGTACTTGGGGTCAGGAAGGAATTTTTTTTCCCCCACATGGGGGTTATGTTTCGCCTTCCTCTGGTTCACATCCGTTGTTTGCAGTAAATCCTAGAATTTGTCCTGGATGGTTTAGGTAGGTAGTAATAATAGGTATTAATAAAACCTATTTTAATCTATTCATTGTGTCAGTGTCATCTTTTCTGTTTGGTGTGAAATCCCCTGAACGATCTGGTAATAAATCGTCAATTCCTGACACCTGTTACTTCTAAAAAAATAACATTAAAATAAATATACTAAAATTCCTTCAGTCTGGTACAGAACAGTCCACAGAAGCTGATTATCTGGAGTCTGAGAAAAGTAAACATAAAGGAACGGGCATAACAAGAACTTTATGGGACCTGAGCCCCTTCTCCTCACTTGTACCACCCATTATGCATCTTACACCTGGATAATAACCCCTCCTGAAATAAGGACCTGCCAACCCTCATGATCTGTGGTGTATGTGGAACAGTATCTGGTCTAAGGTGAGTGGTTGAAACACATCACATCACATCACCAGTGTTGGATTATGGTTGACATCTAAAGCTCAGTAATATACACGTTTCTTCTCTTACCACTGGCTTTGGAATTCTGTATAATCGTAGGGGTCATTCCTATAATAGATTACAATAAATTGAGTATGTGGGTTATTGCTTTATAAATGTATCGGGTGAAGTCAAGGCCGACTTCGAGTTATGTGGTGACCTCTGGAGAAATATTCCCCTCCCCCGCCACCAACTAATAATGGTGGAGATTACTTTTGATAGAAATCTGAGCACCATAGAAAGGTTGATATGAGTGCCAGTTCTATATAGCACTTCAGAAGATAATTTTAGGCAGAATTACAGATTCACCAACAACAATACCACAATTAATATGCACATTCAGAGTGCAGCCTGATGAAGAATGTTTTTAGTACAGAAAGAAAAGAACATTTTCTACTAGGTAATGAGCCAATCACTCATAGAGTACCTAAACTGCAGTAGCATGGGTTATTTAAAGATAATCCATCACTAATTTATCAATTCCCTATCTCCAAACTAATCTAATAGGCGCTATGATGCTGATAACTACAGGGTGATTTGTTTTCAAAAACGTTTATTATTTGCAAAGTTATGAGCTTTTTTCTAAATATTATAATGTGGCCATACTTGCCAAATAGGAGGTGACTCTTTCTTTTCAGTCTGGGCGGTGTTATGTTTTCTGTATGATGCTGACCAATCGTCATACAGCTTCTCCCCCTTCCCTGCCCAGCAACACAGAGTGATCCCATAGTATACAGCTCCACTCCCGACTGTGTATTCAACTGGCGATATCTCCGGTTGTGTCACAGCTAGAACTGCGATCCTGGCGTCATATGAAAGATTAGAATCTCGGGGACGTGTCCTGATGGCAGCAGACATGGTCGTGTGCTGACTTAGCTCCGCTTCCACCTACAACTTAAGCGACAGATAAAGTGTTCTCAGTGTGTAAAAATCTTATCAACAAATCATCCTAAACTCATCCTGAAGACAGATTCTTTCTTTTATTCACTCACTCCGGGAGGAGAACTCAAACATATGACAGAACTGGGACCGGGAATCCCCCAGAGAGCGCGTGGTGCACGGAGCTGAAAGACTGATAAGTGTATGTTCACACAGCCTATTTTCAGCCGTTTTTCGGGCTGTAAACATCGGCGGCTGAATGCCTCCAAACATCTCCAGATTGATTTAAAAACGGCCACGTAAAAAAACGCCTCATAAAAAAAAGAGCATGTCACTTCTTGAGCCGTTTTTCATTGACTAGAATTGAATAGAAAAAGAGCTCTGAAAAGTGCCGTAAAAAACGCCGCAAAAAACTTTAAGGCCCTGTTCACACCGAGTATTTTGACGAGTTTTTTGGCGTGGAAATGGCTCCGCAAGACTCATTCAAAACCGGCCGAAAATGCCTTCCATTGATATCAATGGGAGGCGGAGGCGGACATGCCCTATCTTAGCACGGTTACGCCTCTGACATCCCATTGACATCAATGGGAGGCAGAAAAATTGTATTTCGCTGAGTTTTTTTGCCCGTTATCACTCAATGGGCGCGAGCAAAAAATGCAGCGAAAAACAGCGAAAATAGCGGCAAACGGCGTGCAGGAATGTCAAAATCTGCCTCAAAATCCCAAATTGAATTTTGAGGCAGAATTTTCCTCCTGCAAAAAACTCTGTGTGATTGTGGGGGCTGCCGATGCTTGTCGTGGCAATCGGAGGTCAGTCAATGACCTCCAGTTTGCCATGTACGGAAGCCTCTGTGTGACTGTCACGTCACAATGACAATTAGAACACATTACACTACATAGGTAGTGTAATGTACTCTAGCAACGATCAAAGCTGCAAGTCTAAATCTCCCCTAGTGGGACAAGTAAAAAAGTAATAAAAAGGTTTAAAAAAAAGTGTAAAAATAAAAGTTCTAAGTTATATAAACAAAAAATGCTTTTTTTCTTATAATAAGACTTTCATTATAGGAAAAAAATTAACACGTTAAAAAAAGTACACATATTTGGTATCACCGCGTTCGTAACGACCCCAAAAAAAAATCAATAAAAAACTACACCAGAATCGCTATTTTTTGGTCACTACCCCTCCCAAAATAGAGAATAAAAAGTGATCAAAAAGTCACATGTTCCCAAAAGTAGTACCGATAAAAACTACAACCCGTCCCGCAAAAAACAAGCCCTTCCATAGCTTTTTTGACTAAAAAATAAAAAAGTTACTGCTCTCAGAGTATGGTGACATAGAAAATAAATTATTTTATAAAAAAGTGATTTTATTGCACAAACGCTGCAAAACATAAAAGAACCTATATACATATGGCATCGCCGTAATCGTATCGACCTCCAGAATAAAGTAAAACTGTCATTTATAGCACACGGTGAACGCTGCAAAAAATAAACTAAAAAACATTGTCAGAATTGCTTGTTTTTGGTTACCCGGCTTGGAAAAAAACTGAATAAAAAGTGATCAAAAAAAAAAATCGCATGTACCCCAAAATGGTACCAATGAAAAGTACAGATTGTCCCGCAACAAATAAGCCCTCACACAGCTCCGGTGGTGAAAAAATTAAAAAGTTCTGGCTCTCAGAATATGGCGATGCAAAATGTGCAGTGTATTCCAAAATCGGATAAGATCGGGCGCCATTTATCAGTGCGACACCGGCCACATATCTATGAATTATTATTTATTTACCGCATTATTATACCCTCTTATTATGCCCTGATGTACTCCGTACAGCCTACATGTGCCCCCATATTATAAACTGAAACACCAGCAAAACCCCAAACAGAACTACTACCAAGCAAAATCTGCACTCCAAAAGCAAAATGGCGCTCCCTCCCTTCTGAGCCCCACAGCGTGCCCAAACAGCGGTTTGCGCCCACATATATGGCATCGCCATACCCGAGAGAACCCGCTTAACGTTTTATTTGTCCTCGGTGGCACAAACTGGACACGACATATGCACTAAAATGGCATACCAGTGGAAAATAGCAATAGTCACACCATCTGCTGTGCATTAACCCCTTTGCTCACTATGACTTAATAGCATGTCATGGTGCGTGGGTTGATGTATGGAGCCGGCTCACGTGCTGAGCCCGCTCCATACGCTGCGGGTGTCAGCTGTGTATTACAGCTGACACCCAGGACTAACGGACAGGAACAGCGATCGTGCGGTTACAGAAGCCTGTAAGAATAACAATATACTGCAATACATTAGTATTGCAGTATATTGTACCAGCGATCCAATGATCGCTGGTTCAAGTCCCCTAAAGGGACTAATAAAATGTGTAGAAGAATTAAAGTTATTAGTAGTGAGCAAGAAAAAAGTTTAAAGTAAAAAAAAACACTTTTTACCATTTTTCTTCTAAAGTAATGTCAAAAAATAAACAAAATTGGTATCGCTACGTCTGTAAAAGGCCAAACTATTACAATATACCATTATTTAACTCGCACGGGGGAACACCATAAAAAATTTAAATCATTTAAACCGCTAAAATTGCAGTATTTTTTGTCACTTTAGCTGTTCAAAAAAAATGAAATGCAACTTTTTGATCACTCTTTATGGTAAAAAATGGTACCAATAAAAACTACAGTACGTCCCGCAAAAAATAAGACCTACCACCGCTCAATCAACCGAAAAATAAAAAAGTTGCGGCTCTCAGAATGTGGTGAAACAAAACAATTTTTATTTTAACAATTACATTTTTCTTTGTAAAAGTAGTATAATATAAAAAAAAACAATATAAATTTGGTATCACCGTAATTGGATTGAGCCGCAGAATAAAGTCAAGTTTTCATTTTTATCGCACGGCGAAAGCTGTAAAAAACGAAAACCCCAAAAATTGGAATCAGATTTTTTTCCTATATCAGCCCGCAAATATTTTTTTTTCAGTTTCCCAGTACATTTTATGGCACTTTAAATGGTGGCAATAGAAACTACAGCTCCTCCCGCAAGAAATAAGCGCCCACACCACTCTATTGACAGAAAAAGAAAAAAATTTATGCCTCTAAGAACGTGGGGAGTGAAAAACGAAAATAAGATAGCAAAAAATGGATCAGACCTGAAAGGGTTAATTCATTTCTAATGAAAAAAATGTATGACCCCATGTGGGTATTGCCATACTCGGGAGAAATTGATTTACAAAATTTGGTTCTTTTTTTCTCCTTTATCCCTTGTAAAAATTAGAAAATGCAACATTTTAGTGGAAAAAAAATGGTGATATTCATTTTCGCGGCCTAATTCTAATAAATTCTGCAAAAGACCTGTGGGGTCTAAATGCTCACTATACCCCTAGAAAAATTTCTTGAGGGGTGTAGTTTCCAAAATGGGGTAACTTTGGGGGTTTCCACTGATTTGGTCCCTCCAGGGCGTTGCAATCGCGACATGGCACTGAAAACCATTCCAGCAAAATCTGAGCTCCAAAATCCAAATGCCGCTCCTTCCATTCTGTGCCCTGCTGTGTGTCCAATCAGCAGTTTATTACCACATATGGGGTATTGCCGTAATCGGGAGACATTGTTTTACAAATGTTGGGGTGCATTTTCTTCGTTATTCCTTGTAAATATTAAAAATTTCTATGTTTTTTCAGAAAAACAGTAGATTTTCATTTTTTACAGACTAATTCCTATATATTTAGCGAAAAACCTGTGTGGTCAAAATGCGAAATATACCCCTAGATAAATTTCTTGAGCGGTTTAGTTTCCAAAATGTGGTCACTTTTGGGGTGTTTCCACTGTTTTGGCACCACAAGACCTCTTCAAACCTGACAAGGTGTCTAAAATATAATATAATAAAATATATTCTAAAAGTGGGATATTTCTAAAAACTGCAGAATCTGGGCAATAAAATATTGAGTTGCATTTCTCGGGTAAAACCTTCGGTGTTACGAATTTTTTTTTTATTAGAAATGAATTTCGGCAAAAAAAATTAAATTTGTACATTACTTTAATTCCTGTGAAACACCTAAGGGGTTAAAACACTTTGTGAATGCGGACTCGAATACCTTGAGGGGTGCAGTTTTCAAAATGGCATGACTTCTGGGGATTTTCTAATATATAAGGTCCTCAAAGCCACTTATGAGAAATTGCTGCTAAAGTTCTAAGCCTTATAACGTCCTAGAAAAAGAAAAGAACGTTCAAAAAATGATGCAAACATAAAGCAGACATATGGGAAATATTAACTAGTAACTATTTTGCGTGGTATTACGATCTGTTTTACAAGCAGATACGTTTAAATTTAGAAAAATGCAAATTTTTGCTAATTTTTGTGTTTTTCAGAAATAAATACCAAAATTATCGACCAAATTTTTTCACTAACATAAAGTACAACATGTCACGAGAAAACATTCTCAGAATCGCTTGGATAGGTAAAAGCATTCCGATGTTATTACAACATAAAGTAACACATGTCCGATTTGAAAAAATAGGCTATGTCCTGAAGGCCAAAACAGGCTGGGTCCTGAAGGGGTTAATCACCCCTTCAAAAGATCCCCACTTTAGTCTGAAAGCAGGTCCGAAAATGTTGACATTATATGTGCCCAAGACTCATCTTTTAGAAACAGATGCCCACAGAATCAAAAATATGCATTTCCCACATGTATATCATGCCCATACCACCCAGAAAAAGGCAGGAGCATTGATTGCTTTTAAATGTACTTTAATATTTGCAGAATTAAAGAGGCTCTGTGTCACGGACACAGGGTATGTGGACCCACTAGGCCGCTCCGCTGTAGCGGGGAGGCAGCTGACCAGGTCACAGTCTATGTGAAAGCAAGATGGCAGACAGTAATGCTTAGGTACCTGAAATAGTCCGGGCGGTGGCTGTGGCTTCAGCACGGATGGAGGCAGGTGCGGAAAGTGGCGCCAGACGTGGCGGGCAGTATCCGATGAGCAGATGGCACTTGACGTGGCAGAAGACACTTGACGTGGCAGTTGGCACTTGACGTGGCAGATGGCACTTGACGTGGCAGATGACACTTGACGTGGCAGGTGGCACTTGACGTGGCCGATGGCACTTGACGTGGCCGATGACACTTGACGTGGCAGATGGCACTTGACGTGGCAGATGGCACTAGGCGTGGCAGATGGCACTTGAACACGGGTAGGCACAGGAACAATGCGGAATACAGGAACGGTAACAGGGCACGGGTAACAGCTGGAACGGGAGACACTAAGGGACCATTTGCGAGACAGACTGGGAAAGACTAACAACGCTCAGGCAAGGATCAGAAGGGCTGGGGCATTCTTATAGGGCAGGAAATCATGTGGGTTAATAAACATTGTTTTCATGTGCGCGCGCTGGCCCTTTAAGAGCGGGCGCGAGCGTGCGCGCGCACCCTACGGGACCCAGCCGGACGGAGCGGAAGTGAGCGCTGGCATCTCCTAAGGAGGGAGACGGAGGCCAGCGCTCACAGATCCATGGCTGCGGGCGTCGGGAGGTGAGTGAACCCGACGGCCCGCGGCCATGGGCGTTACAGTATCCCCCATCTTACGCCCCCTCTTCTTGGGACCAGAGTGAGAGAGGAACTTTTTAATAAGAGTAGGGGCGCTGAGGTTCTCTTCTGGCTCCCAGGACCTCTCCTCAGGACCAAACCCTCTCCAGTCCACCAGATAGAAAGTCCTTCCTCCAACCCTCTTGTGGTCCAGGATCTCCTTTACCTCGAATACATCAGAAGGACCGCTGGAAGCAACTGTGGAACTAGAGGTCTTGCTGTAGCGGTTCAGGACCACTGGTTTCAGGAGGGACACATGGAAGGAGTTAGGGATTCTGAGGGTAGGGGGCAGCCGCAGCTTATAGGAAACAGGGTTGATTTGTTGCAGGATCTCGAAGGGACCAAGGAACCTGGGAGCAAACTTGTATGAAGGCACCCTCAAGCGAATGTTTCGAGAGGACAGCCAGACTTTAGTCTCAGGAAGATACTGAGGCGGCTCTCTTCTTTTGGTATCTGCTTTACGCTTCATGCGATCTACCGCCTGCAAAATAGAGGACCGGGTCTGTTGCCAGATTTGCAGGAAGTCCCCATATGCAGAGTCAGCAGCGGGTACCTGAGATGAAGTCGACACTGGAAGAGGAACTCTGGGATGTTGACTGTACACGATGTGAAACGGAGTGGAGGTGGTGGACTCACTTGTGTGGTTATTATAAGAAAACTCCGCCCATGGTAGAAGCTGTACCCAGTTATCTTGTTGAGAAGAGATGAAGTGGCGGAGATAATTTTCCATGATCTGGTTGATCCTCTCAACTTGCCCATTGGACTGGGGGTGATAGGCAGAGGAAAAGTCCAAACTCACATCCAGGAGTTTACAGAGGGCTCTCCAGAACTTGGAGGTAAACTGAACCCCCCGGTCGGACACAATGTGAAGAGGCAAGCCATGCAAGCGGAAGATGTGCTGAATGAAGAAGTTTGCCAGTCGAGGAGCAGAGGGTAGGCCGGTCAGCGGGATAAAATGTGCCATCTTAGAGAACCGGTCCACCACCACCCAGATGGTGTTACATCCTGCTGAGAGAGGAAGGTCCGTGACGAAGTCCATAGCGATGTGCTGCCAGGGGGCACTGGGTACAGGCAGGGGTTGAAGCAGGCCGGCAGGCTTGCTGTGAGCCACCTTGTTAGAGGCACACACCGTGCAAGCAGAGACAAAGTCCAGAACATCCTTAGGTAGCGTGGGCCACCAGAAGTGACGAGCGATCAGGTCTTGGGTCTTACAGACACCGGCGTGCCCAGCTAGTTTAGAACTGTGTCCCCAGCGGAGAATTCTTTTCCTGTCTGCCAACCGAACAAAAGTTCTCCCTGGAGGGATATTTCTAAGCTGCAGAGGATTGGCGGTGACAACGCAGGATGGGTCTATGATCGTCTGAAGGGACTCCACCGTGTCTTCCGTTTCGAATGATCTGGACAGGGCATCGGCCCTCACGTTCTTGTCAGCGGGACGGTAGTGGAGCAGAAATTGGAAACGGGTGAAAAACAGTGACCACCTGGCTTGACGAGGATTCAGTCTTTGAGCGGACTGAAGGTACGTGAGATTCTTGTGGTCGGTGAAGATCAGAATGGGGTGAGCAGCGCCCTCTAGAAGATGTCTCCACTCCTCCAGAGCCAATTTGATAGCCAGTAGCTCCCGATCTCCAATGGAATAATTGCGCTCAGCAGAGGAAAACAGTCTTGAGTAATAGCCACATACTACTGCCTTTCCTTTGGGGCTCCTCTGGAACAGAAGTGCGCCTGCACCAACAGAGGAAGCGTCCACTTCCAGTGAGAACTGCCGAGATATGTCAGGGTGATGGAGGATCGAAGCTGAAGTGAAGGCTTTCTTGAGGCTAATGAATGCGGACTCTGCCTCCGGAGTCCACACCTTGGCGTTCACACCCTTCTTGGTAAGGGTAGAGATGGGGGCCGTCAGAGAAGAAAAGTTCGGAATAAACTGCCGGTAGAAATTGGCGAAACCCAGGAACCGCTGTATGGCCCTTAGGCCTTGAGGACGTGGCCATTCCAGGACAGACTTTAACTTCTCAGGGTCCATCTTAAGGCCTTGATCCGAGATGACATAGCCCAGGAAGGGCAGAGACCTCTTTTCAAAGGTGCTTTTCTCTAACTTGGCATACAAGCGATTCTCTCTTAGTCACAGAAGAATTTGACGAACGTGCCTCCGATGGGTCATCAGATCTGGGGAGAAGATTAGAATATCATCGAGATAAACTACAACACATGTATAGAGGAGATCTCGGAAGATGTCATTAACGAACTCCTGAAATACTGCGGGAGCGTTACACAGTCCGAAGGGCATCACTCGGTATTCATAGTGCCCATCGCGGGTGTTAAATGCCGTCTTCCATTCGTCACCCCGGCGAATCCGGATTAGATTATAGGCCCCTCGCAGATCTAGCTTGGAAAAAATGTTGGCTCCTCGTATGCGATCAAATAGCTCGGAAATGAGTGGCAACGGGTACTTGTTCTTGACCGTGATCTGATTGAGACCACGGTAATCAATGCAGGGTCGGAGAGATCCATCTTTCTTTTTAACGAAGAAGAAGCCTGCCCCGGCCGGGGAGGAAGATTTCCGAATAAAACCCCTCTCCAAGTTCTCCTTGATATAGGCTGACATCGATAAAGTCTCTGGCAAGGAGAGAGGATATACTCGTCCACGGGGAAGAGAAGCATTGGGAACCAGTTCAATGGGACAGTCATAATTCCGATGTGGAGGCAACGTCTCAGCCTCTCGTTTGCAGAAGACATCCGCAAAACTGGCATACTGAGAAGGTAGATCGGAGAGTGACTGAGGCAGAGGGGGCACAACAGGACGGACTTGTGACAGGCAATGGCTATGGCATCTGGAGCCCCATTGAAGAACCTCTCCAGAACTCCAGTCGAGTGTCGGGGCGTGTAGACGGAGCCATGGCAGACCCAGCAGGATAGGATTGATAGCCTTGGGTAGTACCAGGAAGGAGATCTGTTCTGAGTGAAGAGCTCCGACCCGTAATGTCACCGGCTCAGTGATGAGCATGATTGGATCAGGCAGCGGTAGACCATTCACAGAGGCAACTGCCAGGGGTCTCTCCAGACGGACTGTGGGTAGTTGAAACCGATCCACTAGATCTTGGTGGATAAAATTAGCAGCCGCTCCAGAGTCAAGATAGGCGGAGGAAGGATGTGAAGTCTGTCCGGTGACGATGGCCACAGGTATCGATAATTTGGAAGAGGTTTTAACGTTTGGAGAGACGTTCCACCTAGAGTTGCCTCTCCAATCAACCCTAGGTACTGGAGTTTCCCGGTTTCTGTGGGCATTGACGCACAAAATGACCCTTGAGACCGCAATACATGCAAAGTTCAGAGGAGCGTCTGCGCTGGTTCTCCTGTTCTGATAACCGGACTCTGTCTACCTGCATGGGTTCCTCAGGTAGCGTACTAGGAGTGGGCAATAGTGGTCTCTGGGCAGGGGGTGCTGGTCTGTGGGCCCGGCTCTCCTGACGAACCTCTTGAGAGCGCTCCCGGATTCTCATATCAACCTGGGTGGCTAACAGGATGACTGCATCCAAGGTAGAAGGAAGGTCGCAGGCTGCCAGTTCGTCCTTGATGTGAGAGGACAGTCCCTGCCAGAAGGTCGCCACCAGTGCCTCATTGTTCCATGCCAGCTCGGCTGCTAGGGTACGGAAGGAGATCACATACTCCCCTACTGTGGAGCCTTCTTGCTTGAGGGTCAACAGAGTGGCTGCGGATGAGGATGTTCGACCCGGCTCCTCGAACACGGCACGAAAGGACTGCAGGAACAAGGCTAGGTCCGAGGATACAGGTCCCTGTTGCTCCAAGATTGGGTTCGCCCATGCGAGGGCCTTGCCAGCGAGGAGGGAGATAATGAACGCTACTTTAGCCTCCTCAGAGGGGAAGAGATGAGGCCGTAGCCTAAAATGCACCGTGCATTGATTAAGAAATACTCTGCATGCTCTGGGGTCACCGTCGTAGCGAGGAGGAAGAGGCAGAGGAACCGAGGATCCGGAACAAACAGGGGGAGCAACAGGCAGTGGCACGGCAACAGCCTCTGGAGGAAGAACCGGGGGTGGAACAGCGAGTAGATCCAGGCGGACCAGAATAGAATTTACCGTCTCAAGGAGTTGATCCTGACGAGTGCGTAGGTCCTGCATCTCTGTCTGAATCTTCTGTACTGGGGTCTTGGGCTGGCCAGCGGGTTCCATGGCCTGAGCGTACTGTCACGGACACAGGGTATGTGGACCCACTAGGCCGCTCCGCCGTAGCGGGGAGGCAGCTGACCAGGTCACAGTCTATGTGACAGCAAGATGGCAGACAGTAATGCTTAGGTACCTGAAATAGTCCGGGCGGTGGCTGTGGCTTCAGCACGGATGGAGGCAGGTGCGGAAAGTGGCGCCAGACGTGGCGGGCAGTATCCGATGAGCAGATGGCACTTGACGTGGCAGAAGACACTTGACGTGGCAGTTGGCACTTGACGTGGCAGATGGCACTTGACGTGGTAGATGGCACTTGATGTGGCAGATGAAACTTGACGTGGCAGATGGCACTTGACGTGGCAGATGACACTTGACGTGGCAGATGGCACTTGACGTGGCAGATGACACTTGACGTGGCAGATGGCACTTGACGTGGCAGATGGCACTAGACGTGGCAGATGTCACTTGAACACGGGTAGGCACAGGAACAATGCGGAATACAGGAACGGTAACAGGGCACGGGTAACAGCTGGAACGGGAGACACTAAGGGACCATTTGCGAGACAGACTGGGAAAGACTAACAACGCTCAGGCAAGGATCAGAAGGGCTGGGGCATTCTTATAGGGCAGGAAATCATGTGGGTTAATGAACATTGTTTTCATGTGCGCGCGCTGGCCCTTTAAGAGCGAGCGCGAGCGTGCACCCTACGGGACCCAGCCGGACGGAGCGGAAGTGAGAGCTGGCATCTCCTAGGAGGGAGACGGAGGCCAGCGCTCACAGATCCATGGCTGCGGGCGTCGGGAGGTGAGTGAACCCGACGGCCCGCGGCCATGGGCGCTACACTCTGTCACCAGATTTTGCAACCCCTATCTCCTATTGCAGCAGATCGGCGCTGCAATGGAGATAAGAGTAACGTTTTTGTTTTTTAAAAAACTAGAATTTTTGGCCAAGTTATGACCATTTTTATATTTATGTAAATGAGGCTTTCTAAAGTACAACTGGGCGTGTTTAAAGTAAAAGTACAACTGGGCGTGTATTATGTGCGTACATTGGGGCGTTTTTACTTCTTTTACTAGCTGGGCGTTGTGTATAGAAGTATCATCCACTTCTCTACACAACGCCCAGCTTCTGGCAGTGCAGACACAGCGTGTTCTCGAGAGATCACACTGTGACGTCACTCACTTCCTGCCCCAGGTCCTGCATCGTGTCGGACCAGCGAGGACACATCGGCACCGGAGGCTACAGTTGATTCTGCAGCAGCATCGGCGTTTGCAGGTAAGTCGATGTAGCTACTTACCTGCAAACGCTCTCGAGAACACGCTGTGTGTCTGCACTGCCAGAAGCTGGGCGTTGTGAAGAGAAGTGGATGATACTTCTATACACAACGCCCAGCTAGTAAAAGAAGTAAAAACGCCCAGATGTAACGAACACAATACACACCCAGTTGTACTTTTACTTTAAACACGCCCAGTTGTACTTTAGAAAGCCTCATTTACATAAATATAAAAACGGTCATAACTTGGCCAAAAATGCTCGGTTTTTTAAAAATAAAAACGTTACTCTTATCTACATTGCAGCGCCGATCTGCTGCAATAGGAGATAGGGGTTGCAAAATATGGTGACAGAGCCTCTTTAAATGTATTAACTGACCCAAAAGGCATGTTCCTTGTGCTGGTATGCCAACTAAATAACCGAATATACACGATTTGCAATGCATATGCTCCTAACAGCAAGCAAATCCATTTTCTTAAGGCCTCATGCACACGGCGTGCCTGTAATCATGGCCATGACCGTAATCAGAGCTGCAGCCCGCATTATCGGGCCATTCTCCCATACAAAGTGTGGGAGCATGGCCCGTAAAATACCAAAAATATGACATGCTCCATAATTCCCGGCAGAGTTCTACGGTACGGACACCCATCCGTAGTGATACGGAAAGGTGTCCACGGCCAATAGAACTGTATGGGTCCGTAATTGCGGACCATATTACAGTCAGCAATTACGGAGATTTTTTACGGTCGTGTGCATGGGGCCTAATAAAGTACTTAGGAAAATTCAAAAAATACAAAGAGGCAGTTTAATTCTATGCGGTGATTTAACCACTTAAGGACACAGCCTAATTTTGGCATTAAGGCTCAGTGCCCATTTTTCAAACCTGACATATTTCACTTTATGTGGTAAGAACTTCGGAATGCTTTTACCTATCCAAGCAATTCTAAGACTGTTTTGGGCTTTATGTTAGTGGTAAAATTTGGTCGATACATTGAGTGTTTATTTGTGAAAAATAGCAAAATTTAGAGAAAAGTTTGAAAAAATTAGCATATTTTTTAATTTAAATGTATCTGCTTGTAATGGTTATACCACACAAAATAGTTACTAATTAACATTTCCCATATGTCTACGTTATGTTGGCATAATTTTTTGAACATTCTTTTATTTTTCTTGGATGTTACAAGGCTTAGAACATGAGCAGCAATTTCTCATATTTCCAAGAAAATTTCAAAAGCCTTTTTTTAGGTACTACTTCAGTTCTGAAGTGGCTTTAAGGTGCCTATGTATTAGAAACCACCATAAAACCCCCCAATTTTAAAACTAGACCCCTCAAAGTATTCAAAACAGCATTTAGAAAGTTTCTTAACCCTTTAGGCGTTTCACAGGAATTAAAGCAATGTGAAGAAATTCAAATTTAATCAATTTTTTCTGTAACACAGAAGGTTTGACCAGAGAAACACTACCAAATATGTATTGCCCAGAATCTGCAGTTTTTAGAAATACCCCACATGTGGCCCTAGTGTGCAAGTAGACTAAAACACAGGCCTCAGAAGCAAAGAAGCACCTGGTGCATTTTGGGGCCTCTTTTTTATAAGAATATATTTTAGGCACAATGCAGGGTTTCAAGAGGTCTTGTGTAGCCAAAAGTGACCCCATTTTGGAAACTGTACCACTCCATGAATTCATTTATGGGTGTCGTGACCATTTAGACCCCACAGTTGTTCCACTGAACTTATTTGAATTGGGCTGTGATATAACATATTCCAGTTATATGCGGTTTTTGCTAAAAATTTCTTATTTTTACAAGCATAAAATACCACATTTTTTACATTTTACAGTTGAAACCCCCTATAAGTGACCCCAGTCCTGCTGGACCTTTTCTGGTGCTAAGTCATGTATGCAGAAGTCCCTGAGGTACCAGTACAGTTGAAACCCCCGAGAAGTGACCCCATTTTAAAAACTACACCCCTTAAGACATTCATCTAGAGGTGTAGTGAGCATTTTGACCCCACAGGTACTGTATAAAAGATAATGCGCAGCAGATGGTGCAGAGTGAGATTTGCAATTTTCTATATATATATGCCATTTCAGTGTCCGATATAGTGTGCCCAGCATGCGCCACCGGAGATATACACCACATAAACTGTAATGTGGATTCTCCCGGGTACGGAAATACCCTACATGTTTCTGCTATCTGCTGCCTGGGCACACGGCAGTGCTCAGAAGGGAAAGACGAGGGGGATAAAAAGGGTCAGGGTCAATTAAAAATCAAGGGATGTATGATAAATTCAAAAACAATCGTTCATACAGAGCCCTGGTTTTTCGGGACACGTGTCACATTGATATATTGTGTCCTTCCTTATCCCCCTCTTTGAGCAGACTCTGCACCTCTTTTGACTTTTTCCCTTCTTGCCCGTTAGGGGAACTTCTCGTGGAAAATGTTGCCCTGGTACTATGCCTGTGGCCTCGCTTCCAGAAGTACTGGGTGCCCACCCTTCCTGGTCCCTAAAGATTAGGTTCTTGATTATCACCTCTTGAAGTTCCAGGAAAGTTCCCCTCTGGCTTGTACGTCGATGTAGCACGTACGCATTGTACAATGCCATCTGTATGATGTGCACGGCCAGCTTCTTATACCACGCCCTCGATTTCCGAATGGCGCTGTATGGCTTCAGGACTTGATCTGACAAGTCCACCCCTCCCATGTACCTATTGTAGTCCAGGATGCAGTCTGCTTTGGGGGTCTCAGTACTGGTACCTCGTACAGGTACATGGGTACTGGTGTGGCCATGTATTGTTGTCAATACAAGGACATCTCTCTTGTCCTTGTACTTTGCGTTAATTCCCAGTAAGTGGGGGCATTCTGGGGGCTGAATACTGGTGTCCTTCCCTTCATATATTCTAAATTTGTACGTATACCCTGATGCACTCTCGCACAGCTTTTAAATTTTCACGCCATAACTTGCCCTCTTACTTGGCAGGTACTGGCAGAATTGAAGCCTCCCTTTAAAATGTACCAGGGACTCATCAACAGAAATACACTTCTCGGGGGTGTATGCTTGGGCAAACCGGGCACTGAAATGCGGGTATCAGTTTATACAAACGGTCAAAACTGGGGTCATCTCGGGATGGGCACTGCTCATTATCAGTATAATGTAAGAAGCTAAGTATTGCCTCATAACGCATCCTGGACATAGCCATGCTAGTACATCGGGTGTGGTATAACATGTCTGTACTCCAGTAGGTCCTAAGGGATGGCTTTTTCAGAAGCCGCATGTTCTAGAGCAGTCCCTAGAACTTGCCCAACTCAGCTACGTCTACAGGAGTCCAGCTGTGGGATTGGGCATAAAATGATGTGGGCTTCTTTGTTGTATACTGTTGGGCATATAAATTTGTCTGGGACACCATAATCTCTATAAATTCATCCATTAAAAAGAACTTGAAAAAGTTAATCTCACTGAACCCTGCCGTATTAAATTTTACCCCTGGGCTGCTCGTGTACTCAGGGAATTGAGGCTCGTAATTGTCCGGTGTGGTGGTCCAAATGGGGTCACTTCTCTCAGGAGTTTCAACTGTGGTAGAGGTCCTGGGGTGTCTCCTAGGGGGTCCCTCCTCTTCATCACTTGATGAGGAGGTTGATAAATAAAAGAGAGTCTCACCATCTGACCAGTCTGTGTCAGAGGCAAGAAACACATAGGCCTCTTCAAGAGAAAATGACCTTTGGGACATATTTTATTATTTATGTGTCACACGTGTAAATTGTGTGCTTAGACACGTGTATTGTGTGTATATAGCAAAATGTGTTCTCTTGCACAGGGAGAGTATGTGTGCTTGACAAGAACAAAATAAAAGTATACTTTTATTAGTACTACTAGAAGCAATAGACTGCTACCTAAAACTTTTTTTGGGGTTTTTATAGAACGATTCCCTGACACTAACAAACGCTAATACTAGCGGAGATGCTGCAGATAACTAAGTATCTAAGCTTTTATATATATTTATTTATATATATTTTTTTTAGTTTTTTAGTTTTTATAGAACGAGTGGACTTCTCTGACACTAAAGCAAACCAGGGCGAGGGTTCCTAACACTAAACCTAACTAGATTTTATGTGAACTTTCCTGACACTAAATCGAACTATGGACATGTGAGTTCTCGGCGGCATCTCCCTCCTGAGAGACGCCGGCACTCACTTCCTGGCTCAGAGAATGTCTCCCGCAGGGCGCCCGTGCGTGCACGGCCTTAAAGGGCCAGTGCGCGCACAATTGCAGGAAATCTGCAATCAGTCCAGAATGCTGCTGGACTATAAAAAGGGCTCTGCCCTCTTGATCATCGCCTGAGCATTGTTGTGTACTTAAAAGTATGTCTTGCAAATGGTATCCTAGTGTTTTCCAGTTCCCAGTGTTACCCGTTCCTGCTGCCTGTACCCTGTATCCCGTGCTACCGTGCCTCTGTGCCGTCTAGAGTTGAAGTCGAGTTGTGTCTTCCGCTCCATCTACTGTGTCACACCCCGCTGGGTGTCTGTCTACTGCCGGAGCCTCAACTTCAGCCAGAATCACCGCTACTGTCTACATTGCCTCAGGAACCCTTCCTGGACTATAGACTTTGTATTGTACCTGTTTAGCCAGCTGCTATCCCGCTACGCGGTATGCCCACTGGGTCCACACCCCGCACCGTGACAGTACGCTAAGGCCATGGACCCTGTATTCAGAATCCTGACAGTTCTGTAGCGTTTGTGTGAGATTTACACAAGGCAAGCATAATCTCGCGAGATTACGATGTTTCCTGTCATTTAAAACGAGATTACGCTTGCCTTGGGTAAATCTCACACAAACGCTTCAGAAGTGTCAGGATTCTGAATAGACATCACGTACTGGCTGGAGGTAATGTATATTCACTGTCAGGACACTTGAGTAACGTTAGTGTGTGTGTATGTGGCTGCACATAGTGATGTAATAAGATCACTATATGCTGTGTAAATGAATGGAGAGAAGTGTATGACGCTGATTGGTCACTGATTGGTCACTGATTGGTCAGCTGATTGGTCAGCTGATTGGTCAGCGTCATACACTTCTCTTCACAACGCCCTCTTGGTCAAAAAGTAAAACACGCCCAGTTGTCCATTAAGAAACTCATTAGCATAAAGCTAAAATAGGTCATAACTCTGTCAAAAATGATTGTTTTTCTAAATAAAAAACACTGCTGTAATCTACATTACAGCGCCGATCACACTATATAGAAGATAGGCCACTTATAATGTGATGACAGAGCCTCTTTAACTGTCATCGTTAGCATAATGTATCTTTAGTTCTATCGAATAACATTTATATTATAACACAATATAAAGTATTTTACAGTTACTAATGTGTTTTTTTGTATATTTTTAGAGGTTTGGTTGTTGGTCTTCGTCGGATTCGAGGACTACTTCGATGACTGTGTCAATATTTTCAATAAATTGGCTAACATGGGTTGTGTTGGGGGTTTTATTTAATATGAAATGGGAGGCCTAAGGAGGTACAGTAAAGACCCCATGCACTAGAGCCCCATTACAGCTGTGTACAAAATGGAGCCATAAGACCATGAGGTTGAGGCCTGACTCTCTTGATACAAAAGTCCAGGGGCTTAATGTTTTACTTTCTACTTACCACTATGTTATATGGAATTTGCCTAGAAATAAATGAGAATTAGAAACTGTTCAACTAGATATGACTGGTCCTCTATACAAGAGGCCTATGATCCCATTAGTCCGCACTACAAAATATTGGGTAACTCCTGAGGATGAACTGTAAGTCTATGTCACTGTACATATATATATATATATATATATATATATATATATATACTCTCTAATCTGCATGTTAGAAGCTCATATATAACATGTCAATGGAAATGCTCCATTACAATGTCTGTAGATAAGTGAGTCTACATCTATGTATACATAGTCATTGAATCTGGTTTGCTGATACTGGATGGATCAGTAGAGTAATAAATACCCTTGTTTCTATTGTATCACCCCCTTTCCATGTAGACTGTGCGCTTGTGAGCAGGGCCCTCTCTCCTTATATTTATATTGTAACATTTTAGAATTGTATGTCACTGTACCCTGTAATTTATTGTACAGCGCTGTGGAAAATGTTGGTGCTTTATAGGTAATATTATTATAATTTATAATGTAATTATAAAGAAAGCGCCGCTACTTAGATAGGCGCAGTAATAATATACATTATACAATCAATGCCATCCCCTCACTTTACTACACAATGCTGCCTGAGGTCAGGGGGGCTCTAGACTTCATACAGGTTGTGTCCATGGGGCTTCCTATAGAGCTGGGATATGGGTGTCCTACTAAGGATATATTATTGGTGTGATCGCACCCACCAGCTGATCGGGGATGTTTGTAAGTTATTCATGTAAACCACATGTCATTGCAATATCTATGTTGTTTTTATTTGACTGACATTTATTAAAGCATTATGGGAAGAACATATATATTTCAAAAGATTTGAATATGGAAACCAAGTGGATAAAGTGAAGAAATCATACAGCTGGCATGTGGTTGGCATGTAACTGGCATATGATTTGTCACTCCCTGGCACCTGCCCGGAATGTTGTGATTTGAATTTTCTGCTCGGCCTACAGATCAGTTGATCAGTTAGTTGGAAACAACTGCAGCGTCTTGTTATATACAAGAAGCGATTCATAGATATTTGAGGACACATTTTTGGTTTTTGGGGAGTTTTTTTTGCTGTTTTTTATTCCAGGATTACACCATACTTTCCTGATCATCTACTGGTAAGTGCAGATCTTTACACACCACACACACTACACACAGGACAGTATATACACAGTACACAAGGTATAAGACGACGGGCGTGACCTGGTCAGTGGATTGATATTTTCAGGGGCCATGTCATTTACTGATCAGTTTTGTAATTCTTAACCCCTTGTGGACACAACCCATTTTTTCAAATCTGACACGTGTCACTTTATATGGTAATAAATTTGCAATGGTTTTAATTATCGAAGTTATTCTGACTGTGATTGTTTTCTCGTGACACATTGTACTTGTATGTTAGTGGAAAAATTTGGTCGATAAATTCAGTATTTATTTGTAAAAAAATTCACCAACATCTTGATGAAATTAGTAAAAATTAGCATATTTCTACATTTAAATGTATCTGCTTTTAAGACAGATAGTAATAGCACACAAAATAGTTACTAGTTAACATTTTTTTTAGAAAATTAATTTTAATATAGAAAATTGTTTAACACAGAAGGTTTTACCAAAGACACGCAACTCAAAATGTATTGCCCAGGTTCTGCAGTTTTTAGAAATATCCCACATGTGACCCTAGTGCGCCACATGACTGAAATACTGGCCTCAGAAGCAAAGGAGCACCTAGTGGATTTTGGGGCCTTCTTTTTATTAGAATATAGTTTAGGCACTATGCCAGGTTTGAAGAGGTCTTGTAGTGCCAAAACATAGGAAACATCCCCAAAAAGAGACTATTTTGGAAACTACACCCCCAAGGAATGTATCTAGGGGTATAGTGAGCAATTTGACCCCGCAGGTTTTTTGATAAATGTATTTGTAATTAGGTTGTGTAAATCAAAATAGATTTTTTTTCTCATAAAATATAGATTTAGCTACAATTTTTACATTTAACTAAGGAATAAAGGAGAAAAAGCACCCCAACATCTGTGAAGAAATTTCTCCCGAAATTGCCTGGACATATGACAAGGCTCAGAATTGAAAGAGCACCATGCCCATTTGAGTCTTATTTTGGTGAATTTAACTGCATTGGCCCACAAGTGCAGGGCTTCAAGGTCAAATACTGAAACAAACCCCCAGAAGTGACGCCATTTAAGAAACTACACCCCTCAAGGCATTTTTTGAGGGGTGTAGTGAGCATTTTCACACCAGAGGTGTTTTTTTTTATTAGAAATTAATGCACAGCGGAGGGTGCAAAGCGAAAATATTTTTTTCCACAGATATGTAATTTCAGTGCCCAATATGGGTGCACAGCTTATGCCGCTATGAAAAGACAGCTCTCTAATTATTATGCCGTGTTTCCTAGCTTTAGATACACTCTACATGTTTGTTGCCCTAATATTTTGCCTGGACATATGACCGGGTTCAGGAGTGAAAAAGCACCATGCGCATTCGAGGCCATTTTAGCGCTTTATGAAGCATTGGCCAACAATTGCTGGACTCTCAGGTCAAATAGTAAAACAAACCCCCAAGAAGTGGAAACGACACCCCTCAAGGCATTTATCAAGAAGGAACCAATGCTCAGGGGAGGGTGCAAAGTGTACATTTTCTACTGATATGCCATTTTAGTGCACAATATGTTTTACCCATTGTGTGCCACTGAAGACAAGTACCTCATAAACCGTTAAGCGGACTCTCCCGGGTATGGCGATGCCATTTATGAGGATGTAAATTGATGTTTGGGCACACTGTAGGGTTCACAAGGGAGAGAGCGCCATTTGGCTTTTGGAGCCCAGATTTTTCTTGATAATAGTTCTGTTTGGGGCTTTACTGGTATTTCAGTTTACAATGTGGGGGCATATGTAAGCTGTGCGGAGTAAATCAGGGCATAATAAAAGGGTATAATAATGCGGTAAATGAATAATAACATGCAGATGTGTGGCAAGTGTCACACTGATAAATGGTGCCCGATTTTAACCCCCTTTTGGAACACACGCTGCACATTTTGTATCTACATTTTCTGAGAGCCAGAACTTTTTTATTTTTTCATCAACTGAGCTGTGTGAGGGCTTATTTTTTTGCGGGACAATCTGTTTTCATTGGTACCATTTTGGGGTACATGCAACTTTTTGATCATTTATTTATTTTTTTGTGAAGCAGGGTGACCAAAAAACAATCAATTTTTTTATTCTTTTTTTATTTATTTTATTTATTTTTTTTATTCTTTTTTTTTTACGCCGTGCATCATGCGTTATAAATGACATATTGAAATTATTTTGCGGGTCGCTACCATTACGGCGACACCAAATGTATATAGTTTTTTTTATATTTTACAGCGTTACCACGGATAAAATCACGTTTTTTTTTTATCGTTTATTGTTTGGGTTGCCATATTCTAAGAGCCCTAACTTATTTTTGCGTCAAAAAGGCTGTGTGAGGGCTTGCTTTTTGCGGAACGAGCGGTTGTTTATATTAGTACCATTTTGTGGTACATGCGACTTTTTCATCATTTTATCAAAAAATTTCTGGGAAGGCGAGGTGATCAAAAAAGTGTGACTGGCATTATTGTTTATGGTGTTCACCGTGCTGGATTTTTTTTTTACAGTTGGGGTCGTTACGGACGCGGCAACACCAAATATGTGTACTTTTTTAATGTTTTCAGTTTTTTCCTGTAATATAAGTTTTATTATGGGAAAAAAATGCTTTTTTTGTTTATGTAACGTGAAACTTTTTTTTTTTTTTTTAGTCAACATTTTTAGTAACTTTTTTTTTGTCCCACTAGAGGACTTGAAGGCCTGAAGCCCTGATTGCTATTCTAATATACTGCAGTACACAAGTAGTGCAGAGTATTAGGGCACATTCAGACGTGGCGTTATTGCTGTTGAATTCTGCTGTGGACAGTCCGCAGTTAAATTCTGCAGCTGCCGTTTTTTGCATGTCTTTCTATACATTTTTAGGAAACTTAGCTCAGAAGTTGCAGAAAATAACTGTGCGGAAACTAGGCTGCGGTGCAGATTCTTCCCTCCGCAGCATGCTCATTCCATTGCGGAGAAGAAGCTGACTTTCACTGCGGATCTCAGCATTTGCATTGCAAAGGCTGAAATCTGCAGCAAGTCTGCTGTGATATCCACAACGTCTGAATTACCTGTCAAATATGAAAATGTTGCTGCAAATTCGCAAAGAATCTGCAGCAACATTTTCAGCTGAAAAATTCCGCCACGTCTGATCATGGCCTTAGAGCTGTCAGTCATATACTGACAGCAAGCTTATTAGGTCCCATCTCTTGGGTGTGCTGGGCCTAATAGGCTTCTCTACTTGGCAACCAGGAGGCAATTGTTAGGCCTCCGGTTGCCATAACAACCATAGGCACCCTCGCAATCGCGTCACAGCAGTGTCGATGGAGTAGAAACCATCTAAATGCTGTGGTCGCAATTGACAGCAGCATTCAGGGAGTTAATCAGCGAGGGTTGGACAACAGTCCAGTTCCTGCCGTTACAGCAGAGTTTCAGCTGTGATATACAGCTGACACCCGCTGGTGACGGAGCAGGCTCAGCTTCTGAGCCTGCTCCATCACTGTCAAGGACAGTTACGCGACAATGCGCTAACCCCTTGGCAGCAGCGACGTAAATGTACGTGACATGTCGTAAAAGGGTTAATAACATATCTTCTATTTTCCTACATATATGGGGGGTCACAGAAAAACTGTACAAATATTAGGTTGGGTTAGAAAGAAAATCACATTTTTATACTGAGTTAAAGTCTCCTAATATGTCTCACGCCTTACAATGGTGACTTTGGAACAGATTATCTGAAAAATTACGCAACTTTTATATTGGTCCAGTTTTTATTATGTAAATAGAAAACAAATTGCTTATAGTCATAGCTGGAGGCTGGGCATTACCTGGCACTTGTACCCGCTTAGCATGTTAGAATTTGAACTGGCAGACTATTTGGGCCTCTGTAGATTTCCAGTGCAGCAGTCCTATACCATTCAGTTCTGCGCACATGACCCGTAAATACTGTGCGGGGGAAGAATTTATTAAGACTGGCATTCCAGTCCTAATAGGAAACAAGCGGAGTAAGATGCAACAAATTTCTTAAGAGGCGCATGCTACATTTACGCTATAATTTACGCCAGTTTCTGGCACAAATAATAATAAATGCGTCGGGCCATAGGTTTATTTTAAAAAAGTGTCAAGGGCGTCGAAAACGGCGCGACAGTCTAAATTTTTGTCACTTTTGAGCCGTTTACGATTTTTCTACGCCAGATAACAGGCGTAGAAAAGTTGTTAAATTCCTCCTATGTTTTTACATGTGATAATCAAAAGATAATAGTTCTAGAAAATGCTACTAGTACTATTTCTATTCCTAACCACACCACACATGGATCCTGCGGCAGGGTTGTTGGTGGAGTGATAGTTCAGATCTACCAGGTCTGCACAGAACTTTATTCTTTTACAAGTGACTGTCATGAAGAGAGACTGAAGACCCGACTGTAATGTAGAAGATGAAGCTCCAGATCTTAGTGCTCAGTGTAGGAATGACTCCCTCCTTGCACTCCACATATAAGAACACTACATATTTCTCCATGTGTAAATATCTTTATATACTATCTGTGTGTTCAGCAGCCAGTGACACACGGACTGCCCGCTAGAGCAGAAGACATGGAGCGCCGGCAAGAGAAAGAAGGCACCGGCGACATGAGTACCATGATGGCATCAGCACTGCTGGCCGGCTTCACTATAAGGGTATGTTCACACGCTGTGTAAACACTGCGGATTATATGCCACGTATTTCATTGTGTAAAATCCACAGAATAATACAGTAGCAGCAAAGTGGATGAGATGTAACCAAATCTCATCCACACGTTGCGTAAAAAATCCACCAAAAAAACTCTGAAATTGACCTGTGGTGCGGTTTTTTCATTCCCCAGCATGTCAATCTGCTTTGGATCCGCTGCTTTTCTGTTGTGGGTTTTCCCATTGAATTCAATTTTTGCGGCGGAAACAATGGGATTCCGTTACAAAATGTGCAATTCAGAAAAAAGAAAATGCTTTTTGTCGTTTAAAATGAATAATAAGGTTTATACTTACCACCCAGGTGTTGTCATAGCGACTCATTCTTTTATTGTCCGTCCAGGCCAGGCTCCTGGAGTGACGTTTTATCTCATGTGACTGCTGCAGCGGTCACATGGGCTGTAGCTTTATCCCAGGAGGCCGCACTGCAAGGACAACACGGGGACGCGTCGCCATAACTATGTAGAACGGGCTTAAAGGGAACCTGTCACCAGCATTTCACCTATTAAACCAGCAATACCAAGTGGTAGTAGGTGAAAAATTATTTCTATATAACCTATAATTGTCTTCTTAGTCAGCTCTATAGCTTTAATATTCAGTTTTTTTAGTGTTCCTGTGCTGTATGCTAATGAGCATAAAAGAGTCATATCTTCATTTGAAAAGAGTCAAACCTTCATTCCTCAAGTCTTTCCGAGTTTACCCCGCCTCCTTACTTTTGATTGACAGCTCCACGCCTTCCCCCATCACACAAAATCCCGCGCTTGTGCATTGATGTCCTCTTCTGGTGTGTGCGTACAACGGGACATCGGATTATTACGATAAAAGGCGCAAAATGTTTTCAGACCGTTATTTACAGTCGGAGGAGGAGTTTAGGAGAGGGGAATACGGCAATGAACTTTTTATTGCAGCGGCCAGTGAGGGATAAGTAAAGTTCAATAGGTGAAATGCTGGTGACAGGTTCCCTTTAAAGAGGCTCTGTCACCAGATTTTGCAACCCCTATCTGCTATTGTAGCAGATAGGCGCTGCAATGTAGATTACAGTAACGTTTTTATTTTTAAAAAACGAGCATTTTTGGCCAAGTTATGACCATTTTTGTAGTTATGCAAATGAGGCTTGCAAAAGTCCAAGTGGGTGTGTTTAAAAGTAAAAGTCCAAGTGGGCGTGTATTATGTGTGTACATCGGGGCGTTTTTAATACTTTTACTAGCTGAGCGTTCTGACGAGAAGTATCATCCACTTCTCTTCAGAACGCCCAGCTTCTGCCTGATCACGCTGTGACGTCACTCACAGGTCCTGCATTGTGTCAGACGAGCGAGGACACATCGGCACCTGAGGCTACAGTTGATTCTGCAGCAGCATCAGCGTTTGCAGGTAAGTAGCTACATTGACTTACCTGCTAACGCTGAGGCTGCTGCAGAATCAACTGAAGCCTCTGGTGCCGATGTGTCCGACACGATGCAGGACCTGTGAGTGACGTCACAGATCTGCACTGCCAGAAGCTGGGTGTTCTGAAGAGAAGTGGATGATACTTCTCATCAGAACGGCCAGCTAGTAAAAGTATTAAAAACGCCCCGATGTACGCACATAATACACGCCCACTTGGACTTTTACTTTTAAACACACCCACTTGGACTTTTGCAAGCCTCATTTGCATAACTACAAAAATGGTCATAACTTGGCCAAAAATGCTCGTTTTTAAAAAATAAAAACGTTACTGTAATCTACATTGCAGCGCCGATCTGCTGCAATAGCAGATAGGGGTTGCAAAATCTGGTGACAGAGCCTCTTTAAGTATAAGTGGTTTTTTTTTCTGCAGTGGACATTACGCCTGAAAAACTGCACCACAATTTGGTGTGTTTTTTCGGCTGGAATTCCCTGCAGGTTCCAGGGCGGATATGCTGTGTACTTTTACGCAGCGTATCCGCCCTGTGTGAACATGGCCTTACTGTCAGTGTCTTTTATTACTTCATTTTCAATGTATAATTTATATAACCACACTAAATAATTGGTGTAGAAAAGCTGTTGAATTTCACCCTATGTTTTTACATGTTATAATAAAAAGATAATAGAAATAGTACTAGTAGCATTTTCTAGAACTATCCACACCACACATGGATCCTGCGGCAGGGTTGTTGGTGGAGATATAGTACAGCTCTGCCAGGTCTGCACAGAACTTTATTCTTTTACAAGTGACACAGTCCTGAAGGGAGACTGAAGACCCGACTGTAATGTAGAAGATGAAGCTCCAGATCTTACACCTCATGCACACGACCGAGTGTGCCGTCCGAGTCCCGTCAGTGATCCGAGGAAAGATAGGACATGTTCATCTATTTTTCATCGGATCAGAGACTCCGACCATTTTTCATGGACCCGATTCACCTGTTATAGTGAATGGGTCCGTGAAGACTATCGGGTGTCACTCGGATCCTTTCAAAAACGGCCTGAGTGGCACAACGGTCGTGTGCATGAGCCTTTAGTGCCCAATGTAGGAATGACTCCCTCCTTGCACTCCACATATAAGAACACTACATATTTCTCCATGTGTAAATATCTTTATATACTATCTGTGTTTTCAGAAGCCAGTGACACACGGACTGCCAGCTAGAGCAGAAGACATGGAGCGCCGGCAAGAGAAAGATGGAACCATGGACGTACCTACCATGATGGCATCAGCACTGCTGGCCTGCTTCACCAATACTGTCAGTGTCAGAGTCTTTTATGTCTGCATTTCAGTGTATAGTTTATATATATTGCAGCACTGGACACTTTATCACTGACCACATACCACATCAGTATAGTAAGGCAGTCCTAAAAGAGAAATTCACTTCTACCCTACATATTGTTCCAAATATTAGCCGTTCTACTGACCACGGAGTACTTTTATATGTAAGTATTCCAGTGTACGCTGCCCTTTACATTCTATAGTATCCTATACTGCAGAATATGAAGAAGAGAAGGACAGAATTATGTAAATCGTGTCCTGGAAATAACAAAACTCCACCATGCCCCTCCATTTCTCTGCAGCCATGAAGTAATAGATCTTCTCTGGTAATCCCAGTGACATCGGTAGTAATGTTCTGCATCCTAAGAGAATCACCTCACTGTTACAGCTTTATTCTTTATATCATTCCTTACACTAGATTCATACCGGTTACATTTATATTTTATCCATTATAAAATAATATCATATGTTCAGTATAATAAGGAAACCAGCACTTTCTGCAACTTTTATCAGGGCCAGTTTGAGGTGCCTGGGCAGTAAATCTGGTGGGTACCCATCATAATTGTAATTTTACGGGCACATGACAACTTTTTCTATAAGGTAAATCTGTATAGAAATGCATTTGTTGTCAGCCGTTTTATACCAGATAAAGCTCAGCACATGTAGTACAGGTTTCTATAGGAGCTAGTCTGTATACACGTGTACTGAGCTCCATGTGATATAAAATGATGGACAGAACATATACATTTCTATACAGACCAGTCCTTATAGAAACTGGTATATGATAAACCTTTTTCTACAAAGGGAAATCCGTGTAGAATTGAATGCACTTCTTGTGCAATATTGTAAATTACATATAAAACCTCTTACATGTTCTGAGTGGTCTATGTGATATAAATGGTGCCATTTCTACACAGACTAGCCCCTATAGAAACTGGCAAGTGCTAAACTGGTCTATCATATATCCTTTTTCTACAGGGGCAAGTCTGCAGAAATGTCCAGGTTTTCAACCATATAATACTGAATAGAGAGCCATAATATCTAGTCATAATGGGCACTAAGAGATTTCTCTAGTGGAGCCAGGGCAGGGGCTAGTCTACCTGCACCCAGAATCAGAGCGCCCCCTGTTGTGTCTGTGACTCCTCCGAGTTTATCTCCTGCTGCCCGGCAGAGAATGAATTGCTCCTGCCTGTCCAGTTCTTTTCTGTGACTCTGGCAGTACATGCCACCCTCCGCCAGCCCTTACAGTAAAGTCCCTAGCCACCCCTGCACCGCTAAGGCTGAGATCTGTGTTGTAGCTGATGACATGACGTCATTACATTGGCCTAGCACAGTAACACAGAGCTCCTCCTAACTCCTGCTGCCTGTCCTGCAGAGAAGGAATGGCTCCTGCCTGTCCAGTTCTTTTCTGTCCTGTGCCTCTGGCAGTACATTCCACCCTCCGCCAGCCCTTACAGTAAAGTTCCTAGCCACCCCTGCACCGCTAAGGCTGAGATCTGTGTTGTAGCCGATGACATGACGCCATTACATTGGCCTAGCACAGTAACACAGAGCACCTCCTAACTCCTGCTGCCTGTCCTGCAGAGAAGGAATGGCTCCTGCCTGTCCAGTTCTTTTCTGTCCTGTGCCTCTGGTAGTACATGCCACCCTCTTCCAGCCCTTACAGTAAAGTCCCTAGCCACCCCTGCACCGCTAAGGCTGAGATCTGTGTTGTAGCGATGACATGACGTCATTACATTGGCCTAGCACAGTAACACAGAGTTCCTCCTAATTCATGCTGCACAAAGATGAAGAGATCACATGGGGGAGATGATGGTGCAGCTGGGGGAGGGCTGACGTTGATGGAAGTGCTCCCAGACTCCCCTGCAGGCTGCAGTTGTGACGTTTACGTTTGTGGCGCTCATCATTTAAAGGGGTTTGCCTATCAGGGACATTTATGTCATATCCAGAGGATATGTCATAAATATCAGATAGATGCGGGTGCATTGCTGGGTCTACACAGTGGACAGTGGTAAGGGGGTCCTGTGCAACTGCGACCGCTGCGACTACTATAGCTACACCACTAGGTGTGGATTGATATTTTTAGAATTCTCTTGGAATGTCTCTAAAATTTTAATAAATGGAAATGAATCAAGTTTTAATTCATTAATTATAAAACATTTGTTAAGTTAAAAAAGAAAACTAAATACAAACTGTTCTATTGTAGCCTCCACCACTCCACGTTATGGCGCACATCCTGAAGAAAGCAGAGGACTATGTAAGTTATATCAGCAGATGATCCTATTATTACACAGAACATCTGTAAGTCCACAGAAAAAAACCTAACCAGAATAAATTTCAACCCTACACACACACTATATATATATTATATGTATAAATATATACACACACATATATACATGTGTGTGTGTATATGTATATATATATATATATATGTATGTATATAGCCCACTCCAAAATACGAGACAGCACTCCAGTTGTAGTGAAAAATAGGATCACTTTAATCACCCCTTGCGACGTTTCAGCCCTACTCCATGGGGCCTTTCTCATTGCTAGAGATATATACATATATAATATATGTGTGTGTGTGTGTGTGTGTGTGTATATATATATATATATATATATATATTATATGTGTATGTATGTATATATACATATATATACACCGTCACATAGAAATATATGTACATACACATATACCTATTGTAGCAGTTTGGGGAATGTTGTTAGGCAAAGCGACACTGAGCGCAGTATTCTTGTTAAACAGGACTTAGAAGCTTTATTTCTCTTTCAAGCAGCAAAGTGCAATAAACACAAAGGAATCTTGTTTCATCAGCATACACAAAGCTTAGAACAGAAAGAAACGTTTCAAGTAATAAAAGTTCAAGTATAAAGCACGCAGTCCAGCCCTTTGCAGGGGTTAGCTCTCACCCCTCTGTAAATATCAGGTCTGTTCAGCAGCAGACCAGTCTTCACACTCTTGCTTTCTCACACTCTCCCAGCAGTGCTTTTCTCTTATTTAATCACCCTGCAATTGTAGATGAACACAGCACTCCACGCAGCTCTATATTAGGCCATGTGCACGTTACCAGAGGATGAATCAGTTCCCAAACTTGAATACATAAGAACCATAGGACAAAATAACGGCACCAGGACTTCCAGATAGATGAAAAAAGGGTGGATTTATTCACTTCAAGTGAGCAGCGACGTTTCGGGGTTCGTCACAGAACCTTTCTCAAGCTGTACAACACTACACACATTGTCAGGTACAAATAGGAAGTACATCCAATAATTAACATAAAACCAATTGATGTACAATTTACAAAAATCAAGTGTATACATAGAACTTTCAACCCATATTATGGAACAGTTTTACAAAGTGCATAAGTACAATCGTACTTTCATATATCAGGTGCAATGTACGTGGATACAAAATATGTAAAAACAATCTACTGTGCTTTAATTAGCAATTAGGCTAATCAATGAAAGCTGCAGAGGCCAATCTACAAGATATAGTTATATGTAAATCACATAGGAAATCATACATTACCAATTTGTTGCACACCTTGAGACAGCAGCGTTAGCGCGCGCCTACTGCGCATGCTCAAAGATGGCGCCAAGACCGGAAATAGAGTCTATGTAACGCAAGCGGTGAGTAAATCACCAATGCGCATGCGCCGGATCGAAACTTGCGTTCCAGCCCATTTGCGCATGCGCGGGCTGCGTTTACCCAATGTCACAGTTCTACAAACCTAAAAAATTCACACTAGGGATGCACGATGCATCGAAACTTCGATACTGTTCAATACCGTTATTTCATGTATTTCGATACTTAGCTGTATGACTGTATGAGAGTGGGGCTGCAACTGTGTAATACAGCCATTGCCTGCTCCCGAGTCCTGACAAGTGCGCGCCATGAGGACAATGTGATGCGGCCAGCGCTACACTAATGAGCGGCAGCACTGAAGACAGAACATGGCGGGCGCACTGCAAAACACCCCCATGTTCTGTTCTCAGTGCTTGAACCGCCGCTCATTAGTGCAGCGCCAGCCGCATCACCTCATGCTGACTGCGCACGCACTTACTGTCAGGAACGGGGCAATGGCTGTATTACACAGCCGCAGCCCCGCTCTATAACGGCGGAGATCAGAAAAACCTCTAATTTCCACTGCTATTCCCCTGAATGCTGCGATCAAAGCTGAACGCAGCATTCAAGAGGAAGTGAGAAGGGGGGATGCCCCTTGGATCGCGTCACAGGGAATTCCTGTGACGCGATTGAGGGACATACCATATATGGGCAGACAGGTATGTCCTAACAACTGCCTGTGTACTATCAGTAAACAGGCTAATGTACTGCCATATAGAAATATACCAGTACATTAAAGTTTAAAAATAAAGTAAAAACACAAAGTAATGTTAAATTTAAAAAAAATACACATACACCTTTTTTGCAATAAACATTAAAATAAGTCTCAATACATAAAAGATATACATATTCAGTATTGGCGCGGCCGTAATAACCATCACAACAATTTTTTTTCATCATTTGTGATGTGTACGCTGTAAAAAAATAAAATAAACACTGCTTTTTTCACTTATTGTGGGGCACGAGGTGTGATGAATTTAACCTCCATGTGCCTCACATTAATTGTAATTAACCCCATCATGTACCTTACACATTAACCCATTATGACTGAGAAACATGATTAGGTTAATTACTATTAATGTGAGTCACATTTAAAATTCATCACACTTCGCGCCTCACATCAGAAAACGGAAGAACTTTTTTTTTTTATTACTGTTGGCAAAGTATCGAATTGGTATAGAAATCGCAATACTAAATGAAGTATCAGTGTCGAAGTCCAAATTCTGGTATCGTGACATCTCTAACACATACGCACACACACAAACATAAGATACAGCCGCTCTGTATACAGCATACAGAGCAGCTGTATCTTAAAAAGTTAAAATAATTTTGAATAAAAACTAATTATAAAGTTGCACAAAACACACTGATTGACTTTATTAAATTTTTTAAAAAAAAAAACATTCCTTTTGAAAGGCTTTATACAATGTTATCTTTCTAGTTCTCCAAGGATATACAAGTGGAGGAATTTACCATGGAGAAGGTAAGAGCCTCATTTCTTGGAAAATCATAAAATCTTCCTAACCATTGAAAACCGACGTAGCGGAGTACAGGCTCATAGATTCTCTATCAAGCTCGTACTTCGCTACATCAATTTCCGAAAAAAGCCGAATAAAAACTACATAGCTAAGCGCTCACACGAGCGCTTCTGCTGCTTTGTTTTAGCTATTGGTGGGGGTCTCAATGCTCGGACCCCCACCAATTAAAACTTATGACCTGTCACTATGACATGTCAGGAGTTTGTTGAACATTTAGGTACACTTTAATTTTCCAGGAACTTCTCTAGAGCTGCACTAGATCAAAACGACAATGATCAATTTATTTTAAGTATTCTATTGAATTTATTTACAGATGAGAGACAAAGGACTGAAGATCACCGAGTACTATGTAAGTGATATCAACAGACCATCCTTTTAACACACAGAATATCTGTAGAGATACATATATGCAGTTAGGTCCAGAACTATTTGGACAGTGACACAATCTTCATTCATGATTTGCGCTCTGCATGTTTTACATTGGATTTGAAATGAAACAACTGAGATGCAATTGAAGTGTAGACTTTCAGGTTTAATTCAAGTGGTTGAACAAAAATATCCTGTGAAACGTTTAGGAATTGCAACCATTTTTCTAAACAGACTCCTCATTTCAGGGGCTCAAAGGTAATTGGACAAATTAACCTAACCATAAATAAAATGTTTTTTGTTAAATACTTTGTAGAGAATCCTTTGCAGGCAATGACTGCCTGAAGTCTGGAACGCATGGACATCACCAAACGCTGGGTTTCCTCCTTTGTGATGCTTTGCCAGGCCTTTACTGCAGCGTCTTCAGTTGTTGCTTGTTTGTGAGTCTTCCTGCCTTAAGTTTTCGCTTAAGCAAGTGAAATGCATGCTCGATAGGGATGAGATCTGGTGATTGACTTGGCCATTGCAGAATATTCCACTTCTTTGTCTTAAAAAAAACTCCTGGGTTGCTTTCGCAGTAAGTTTTGGATCATTGTCCATCTGTAATGTGAAGCGACGTCCAATAAACCTTGCTGCATTTGGTTGAATCTGAGCAGAAAGTATATCCCTGAACAATACAGAATTCATCCGGATGCTTCTGTCTTCAGTCACATCATCAATAAACACTAGTGACCCAGTGCCTTTTGGCAGCCATGCATGCCCATGCCATCACACTGCCTCCACCATGTTTTACAGAGGATGTGGTGTGCTTTGGATCATGAGCCGTTCCAAGCCTTCTCCATACTTTCTTCCTCCCATCATTCTGGTACAGGTTGATCTTAGTCTCATCTGTCGAAAGAATGCTGTTCCAGAACTGGGCTGGCTTCTTTACATGTTTGGCAAAGTCTAATCTGGCTTTTCTATTTTTGTGGGTGATTAATGGTTTGCACCTATTGGTGAACAGTCTGTATTTGCTCTCATGAAGTCTTGTCTTTATGGTAGACTTAGATACTGATACACCTACTTCCAGGAGAGTGTACTTCACAGGGTAGGTGTTGTGGAGGGGGTTTTCTTCACCAGGGAAAGGATTCTGCGATCATCCACCACTGTTGTCTTCTGTGAACGTCCAGGCCTTTTGGAGTTCACGAGATCACCAGTACGCTCTTTTTTTTTTCAAGAATGTACCAAACTGTTGATTTGGCCACTCCTAACATTTGTGCTATCTCTCGGATGGATTTCTTCATTTTTGTCCGCCTAACGGTCTGTTTAACTTGCATTAAGAGCTCCTTTGACCTCATGTTGTGGGTTCACAGCAACTGCTTCCAAATGCAAATACCACACCTGAATCAACTCCAGACCTTTTTATTGCTTAATTGATGATGGAATAACGAGGGAATAGTGCATGCTGCCCATTAAATAACTTTTGAGATTATTGTCCAATTACCTATGGTCCCTTGAAAAAGAGGCAGCTACATATTAAAGAGCTGTAATTTCTAAACCCTTCCTCAAATTAGGATGTGAATACACTCAAATTAAAGCTGAGAGTCTGCACTTTAAACCCATATTGATTATATAACTGTATATTCAATATGTTTTGGTAAACAGCTAAAATGCCAAAACTTCTGTCACCGCCAAATAAGTCTGGACCTAACTGTATATATCAAATAGAAGCCCCTATTCCATGACTGAGGGATGATAGAGTTCGCTCCTAGTAAATCCTTCTAAACCCCCTACTGAGGCCAACCACCCAATCCCATCCTTGTACTCCTATTTCCCTCAATAAGGACAGACTCATGATTGGATAAGGTTGGCCACAGCAGCCATTTTATTGACAAACAATAACTAATAAAAATATTACCATCAAATATAAATAATCAACATTATCAACATTAATAACAAACATTCCGAGCAAAGAGATCCTTGGAGCTAAGTAGGGTATCTGCTCAGCCACTCTGCCGATAAGTGCAGTATTTACCCCCAGCCGATTCCCCACAGGCTCAGGGGCAGCGTATCCAACTGCAGATGGCCAATAATTCAACCTTGCTCCCAGGGACACCACCCAGCAGGAGCCCAAAAATAGCCGGAGCCTCCATATTGCACAATTTGGGAAGGACCATACCCACGATGAGTTCCTCCCCCACCAATTTAACACCATCTCCAAGGACCTCCAACCTGCCAACCACTGCCATGAACGAAACGCAGCATAAAAAAATGATAAAACAAATAGTGAGGGTGGGCGGAAAACTTCACCTGTGTGTGCTTCTCCTCCTAATGGCGCAGGCACTGCCTTCGTGCCACTATAATCCTCAGCCTCCACCCCATAACCTCTCTCCTCCTATGACCCCGATCATGTGGCCTCCTCCTATGTCCTGTGGCCCGGGTTGGCCTTTCTTTCCAACAGCTGAAAAGTAGATTTATCACTGTAACTGTTTTTACCAGCACAAATCCCCCCTCCTCCACCACAGATATATAAAAGAATGATAAGAAAATAATATGGTAGAATTATATTTTATTTCTTTCCTTGTATAAGGATAAAGATGCAGAAGAAGATGCTGAGGACGGGGTAAGAGCCTCACTGTTACTATTACAAGATAGACATGACATATAAACCTCAACCACAGCACAGAATAACATTAAACATCTCAGAGCCCAACAAGAGGGTCTATAGTTCGGCAGAATATCGTTCAGAAGGAGTTTTCCATAGATAAATCTACATGCGGGATCATTCAGTACTGACAGCAGAGTGTGAGAAGGAATCTGAAATGGGTGAACATGGCATTCACAAGAAAAATAGGAGATTATATAGAACATTATTATATAACCCAGAAAAATTAATTCTTCCCTGTTCTGTTGTAGCCGATCTACATGAAGCTGGACGACGGCATGATGATCCCGGAAGATGTAAGTGATGTCAGCAGATAATGGTATTACTTCATGAAGATTAAATTCTTTATATTCACATTATATTAAAACCAGAAATGTAGTTATTACTGGAATTAGCGCTCACAATGTCTCTGACAGATTCCTTACATATCACACTCAGCATTTACTCATTCTGAACATTATCTGTTACATTTCAATGTGTAGTTTTAGGTTTCATAGACTCCCCAGCTTATAGACGGGCCGGCCTCAGATTTAACCTTTCCCGTCGCTGTACTGTCTTTTTATGTCGGGACAGGGTATTTAAAAATGGCGCATGCTTTGAAGCCCAGCTGGCGCCATAGCTTCTGGGTCTCTGTTGTGTTACACACCAGGGACCCAGTGGCAATGCTTGCTATCAGAGACATCTCTGATTTCAAGCATTTAACCCCTCAGATCCCCGCTACGGCTGCTATAGCGGTAGTTACGCCACTGCCTCAGATGCTGGGGTCAGATGTGACCACCAGCATCTGAAGGGTTTTTCCCTTTCCGTTTGTGGCTGGTCACCGTCTCCCATGGGGTGAGATCGCGGGAGCCGGTGTGTTCCTATAGTAGCCGGGAACCTTGTAAACGCTCCTAGTCCTGCTATAGGAAGATTTGCACTGATGCAATCAAGCAATGCACTGATCTGATTTGCAATAGATTTCAATACTGTGAGTGCAGTCTGTGGCATAAGCGATCTAATGATCGCAGGTTCAAGTCCCCTAGGGGGGCTAAAAAAATTAATACTTAAAAATATAAAAATTTAAATCACCCCCCTTTTCCTATATCACATATAAAAATAAATACACAAACAAATAAACAAATACAACAGTTATCCCAACGTCCAAAATGCCCGAACCATAAAAAAATACAAATATTTACCCTATATGGTGAACGCTGTAGCTGGAAGAAAGATCAAAATGGCCGAGTCAAACCAGACTCCAAAATTAATTGAGAACCCTGACACCTAAATTAATTAAAGGGGTTTTCCTATGATGGACATTTATGACATGTCTCTAGAACGGGGCCCCCTAAACTCTGTTCTACCTTTTTCTGCTCCCGCTGCCTTCCGGCCACTTCCTGACTATTTGGTTGGGACTCACGAAAACAGCGTAGCTCGCTGAGCTACAGTGCTTCCGTAAGTCCCATAGTAGTGAATGGCAGTTATGGAAGCAGCGTAGAATGCGAGCTACGCTGTTTCTGTAACTACCACTCATTTCTATGGGACTTACGAGAACTATGCTGATTTCTTCTTCATGGTCGGAAATCTCCTGCTTCAGCCACTAAACAGAGCGGTAGAACAGGGTTTAGGGGGCCCTGTTCTAGAGAAAGGTGATGGTCCCAGAAGAGGGACCCGTATCTATCTGACATTTATAACATATCCTGTAGATATGTCATAAATGTCTCTGATGGGAAAACCCCTTTAAGACCCCTAAATAAATTCCAAAAACCAGACCAGGACCCCAGGTAATTCAGAACCCTGACCAAGCCCAAAAATTAATTCAGACCCCTAGGCTGACGCAAATATAAATTCAGACCTAACCCCAAAACGAATTCAGACTTTAACCCAAACTAAATTTAGATCCCAAAACACACCAAAAATAAAGTCAGACCACAAACCAGACCACTGCATTTACTTTTTCTTCTTTGCCGGGTCTTCTTCACCTCCAGGCTCTGCGGCACTAGGCTCTGATACTGCCCAGCATCAGAAACTTGTGTTCAGCACTGAACACAGGGAAAAAATGCCGCGGCGCTCAGGAGTGAAATGCGAGTGCAGAGCGATAAGTGATAGTGGCTGTTATATAGTGAATTTGATTTGCATAGCTGAATAAATAAGCTTCTGATTCTCTCTAGTGTAGAAGTTTTTATTTTGCTTTCTTTGAAATATTAGTATAAATAGCTCAGCGTTCTGCACGTTTATAAAATGGACTGAATAATTTCCTAATATATTGTTATTATGGGAATCGCTTCCTTAATTAGCAATTGCCACTCCCATAAACCTACAGAAATGCCACTATAAATACACACACAGGTGCTGTTTATGGACGATTTTAATTCATTAAAATTGCTTAGAATACTTAGAATATTCTTCAATATAATAAAGTTGGAAATCTGGGTTACAACTAAGATGGCTGAATTACAGATCCCTCTGAATAGATCACTACTTATCAGTTTTTCTGTTCTACTTTGCGGTGCTTGGGTGCAGTACAGGGGCGTAACTAGGAAAGACTGGGCCCCATAGCAAACTTTTGACTGGGGCCCCCCCTCCCCTGGGTGTCACACAACCCCCCCCTTGTAGATAGTGCCTTTTTTGCAGCCCCCCCCATAGATAACGAGATACAACCCCCCTGTAGATAACGCCATACAGCCCCCTCTGTAGATAACGCCATACAGCCCCACTATAGATAACGCCATACAGCCCCCCCTGTAGATAACGCCATACAACCCCCCTGTAGATAACGCCATACAGCCCCCTCTGTAGATAACGCCATACATCCCCCCCTGTAGAGAACGCCATACAGTCCCCTCTGTAGATAACGCCATACAGCCCCCTGTAGATAACGCCATACAGCCCCCTTTGTAGATATCTACAGAGGGGGCTGTATGGTGTTATCTACAAGGGGGTCTGTATGGCGTTATCTACAGGTGGCTGTATGGCGTTATCTACAGGGGGCTGTATGGCGTTATCTACAGAGGGGGCTGTATGGCGTTATCTACAGTGGGCTGTATGGGGTTATCTACAGGGGGGGCTGTATGGCGTTATCTACAGGGGCTGTATGGGGTTATCTACAGGGGGCTGTATGGCGTTATCTACAGGGGGCTGTATGGCGTTATCTACAGGGGGGCTGTATGGCGTTATCTACAGGGGGGCTGTATGGCGTTATCTACAGGGGGCTGTATGGGGTTATCTACAGAGGGGACTGTATGGCGTTCTCTACAGGGGGGGCTGTATGGCATTATCTACAGGGGGGCTGTATGGCGTTCTCTACAGGGGGTTGTATGGTACTATCTACAGAGGGCTGTATGGGGTTATCTACAGGGGCCTGTATGGCGTTATCTACCGAGGGGGCTGTATGTCGTTATCTACAGGGGGCTGTATGGCGTTATCTACAGAGGGGGCTGTATGGCTTTCCCTACAGGGGGGGCTGTATGGCGTACAGCCCCCCCGTAGGTAACGCCATACAGCCCCCCCTGTAGAGAACGCCATACAGAGCCCCCCCCCTGTAGGGAACGCCATACAGCGCCCCCCCTGTAGGGAATGCCATACAGAGCCCCCCACTGTAGGGAACGACATAAAGCGCCCCCCCCCCCCTGTAGGGAACGCCATACAGCGCCCCCCCTGTAGGGAACGCCATACAGCGTCCCCCCTCCCAAAAAATGCGACCTACAGCGTGTCTGACAAAAAGACATGTATCCCCTATCCACAGGATAAGGGATACATGTGTGATCGCTGGCAGCGATAGGGAGAACGGGGGACCGAAAGTCCCCCGAGTTTTTCAAGACTAACCTCGGACTTCCGGCGTCTGTGTCGGCAGCTCACTAAAAATGAAAGGAGCGCTGGTCACGCATGCGCACAAGCGTGACCGGCGCTCCATTCATTTCTACGGAGCTGCCGACACAAACCTCGGAAGTCTGAGGTTTGTGATGGAGAACTTCAGGGGACTTTCAGTCCCCCGTTCTCCCTATCGCTGCCAGCGATCACACATGTATCCCCTATCCTGTGGATAGGGGATTCGTGTCTTTTGTTTAATGGCAGAGCGGGGAGATACCTCCCTGCTCTGCCGTAGTCATCGGTGGCGTCCCACTGTAGCAGCCATAGCGGCTGCTAGCGGAGCCTCCGGCCATGGTGGGGGCCCGTGCCGGCGGGCGACATGGGCCCCCCCCATGCCGCGGGCCCCATAGCAGCCGCTACTGCTGCTACGGCGGTAGTTACGCCACTGGTGCAGTAATTTAATCATATGACTGATATCACAAAAGGTTCTGCAGTCCTCCTAGTTGTAGTTTAGTCGGACACTGGAAGCTTGTCAAGAGTAAGACGGCAGGCAGAAGGAATAGTGCATGGAGGCAGCCTCTATGTTAGCAGCAACATTTACTGGGGAGTGTTGACGCGACATGTGCAGCTGCACACCCCTAAAGCAAACCCTGCATAGAGATGCACTAGCTTCTCTACAGAAATACATTAGGGTAACCCTGCATACATAGCTGTTATCACTGTTTTGGCTCTAGAATCATTACACATGGGGGAGTTCAGTGTACAGACCATACAGCCTTTGAAATTACTTCATTTTGTTTACAGGAGCCAACATTGGAGATTACACCTGAAAGAACCATTCATCTAGCTGAAGAGGAAGAAACACCAAGCTGCGCCTGGTTCTGCATTCCAGCAGCCATGATTCTCAGAAGAGCAAGGGCCAGGATTGCGTCGTTCTTCATGAGAGGAGTAAGGGAATCTGCGGTCTGAGAGGTATCTGGGGTCAGGGAGGGAGGGCGGGCATCTGGGGTCAGGGAGAGGGCGTCTAGAAAGAAGTCAGGCGACGGAGAGGGAGGGCGTCAGGCGACAGAGAGGGAGGGCGTCAAGCGACAGAGAAGGAAGGCGTCAGGCGACAGAGAGGGAGGGCGTCAGGCGACAGAGGGAAAGCGTCAGGCGACAGAGAGGGAGGGCGTCAGGCGACAGAGAGGGAGGGCGTCAGGCGACAGAGAGGGAGGGCGTCAGGCGACAGAGAGGGAGGGCGTCAGGCGACAGAGAGGGAGGGCGTCAGGCGACACAGAGGGAAGGCGTCAGGCGACAGAGAGGGAGGGCGTCAGGCGACAGAGAGGGAGGGCGTCAGGCGACAGAGAGGGAGGGCGTCAGGCGACAGAAAGGGAGGGCGTCAGGCGACAGAGGGAAAGCGTCAGGCGACAGAGAGGGAGGGCGTCAGGCGACAGAGAGGGAGGGCATCAGGCGACAGAGAGGGAGGGCGTCAGGCGACAGAGAGGGAGGGCGTCAGGCGACAAAGAGGGAGGGCGTCAGGCGACAGAGAGGGAGCGCGTCAGGCGACAGAGAGGGAAGGCGTCAGGCGACAGAGAGGGAGGGCGTCAGGCGACAGAGAGGGAGGGCGTCAGGCGACAGAGAGGGAGGGCGTCAGGCGACAGAGAGGGAGGGCGTCAGGCGACAAAGAGGGAGGGCGTCAGGCGACAGAGAGGGAGCGCGTCAGGCGACAGAGAGGGAGGGCGTCAGGCGACAGAGAGGGAGGGCGTCAGGCAACAGAGAGGGAGGGCGTGCGGCTCGCGTCAGGGAGGGCGTGCGGCTCGCGTCAGTCATGGAGGGTGCGCGGCTCGCGTCAGTAAGGAGGGCATCGGGCTCGCGTCAGTCAGGGAGGGCGTGCGGCTCGCGTCAGTCAGGGAGGGCAGGCGGCTCGCGTCAGTCAGGGAGGGTGCGCGGCTCGCGTCAGTAAGGAGGGCATCGGGCTCGCGTCAGTCAGGGAGGGCGTGCGGCTCGCGTCAGTCAGGGAGGGCAGGCGGCTCGCGTCAGTCAGGGAGGGCGTGCGGCTCGCGTCAGTCAGGGAGGGCGTCCGCCCCGCGTCAGCCAGGGAGGGCATCCGGCTCGCGCCAGTCAAGGAGGGCGTCCGGCTTGCGTCAGCCAGGGAGGGCGTCCGGCCCGCGTCAGCCAGTGAGGGCGTCTGGCCCCCGTTAGCCAGGGAGGGCGTACGGCCTGCCCCAGTCAGGGAGGGCGTCCGGCTCGCGCCAGTCAAGGAGGGCGTCCGACTCGCGTCAGCCAGGGAGGGCGTCCGGCTCGCGCCAGCCAGGGAAGGCGTCCGGCTCGCGCCAGTCAGGGAGGGCGTCCGGCTCGCTCTAGTCAGGGAGGGCGTCCGGCTCGCGCCAGTCAGGGAGGGCGTCCGGCTCGCGCCAGTCAGTGAGGGCATCTGAGGTCAGGGAGGGAGAGCATCTGAGGTCAGGGAGGGAGGGAGAGCATCTGAGGTTAGAGTGCATCTGGGGTCAGAGAGGGAGGGAATCTGGGGTTTAAGAAAAAACAAAATATAAAAAAGTATTAGCAATAGGGCCCCATCCAGTGTTATCACTGCAGTGAACCAGGGAGTAGCCGACCGCCAGTACTTGGGGTCAGGAAGGAATTTTTTTTCCCCCACATGGGGGTTATGTTTCGCCTTCCTCTGGTTCACATCCGTTGTTTGCAGTAAATCCTAGAATTTGTCCTGGATGGTTTAGGTAGGTAGTAATAATAGGTATTAATAAAACCTATTTTAATCTATTCATTGTGTCAGTGTCATCTTTTCTGTTTGGTGTGAAATCCCCTGAACGATCTGGTAATAAATCGTCAATTCCTGACACCTGTTACTTCTAAAAAAATAACATTAAAATAAATATACTAAAATTCCTTCAGTCTGGTACAGAACAGTCCACAGAAGCTGATTATCTGGAGTCTGAGAAAAGTAAACATAAAGGAACGGGCATAACAAGAACTTTATGGGACCTGAGCCCCTTCTCTTCACTTGTACCACCCACTATGCATCTTACCCCTGGATAATAACCCCTCCTGAAATAAGGACCTGCCAACCCTCATGATCTGTGGTGTATGTGGAACAGTATCTGGTCTAAGGTGAGTGGTTGAAACACATCACATCACATCACCAGTGTTGGATTATGGTTGACATCTAAAGCTCAGTAATATACACGTTTCTTCTCTTACCACTGGCTTTGGAATTCTGTATAATCGTAGGGGTCATTCCTATAATAGATTACAATAAATTGAGTATGTGGGTTATTGCTTTATAAATGTATCGGGTGAAGTCAAGGCCGACTTCGAGTTATGTGGTGACCTCTGGAGAAATATTCCCCTCCCCCGCCACCAACTAATAATGGTGGAGATTACTTTTGATAGAAATCTGAGCACCATAGAAAGGTTGATATGAGTGCCAGTTCTATATAGCACTTCAGAAGATAATTTTAGGCAGAATTACAGATTCACCAACAACAATACCACAATTAATATGCACATTCAGAGTGCAGCCTGATGAAGAATGTTTTTAGTACAGAAAGAAAAGAACATTTTCTACTAGGTAATGAGCCAATCACTCATAGAGTACCTAAACTGCAGTAGCATGAGTTATTTAAAGAGAATCCATCACTAGTTTATCAATTCCCTATCTCCAAACTAATCTAATAGGCGCTATGATGCTGATAACTACAGGGTGATTTGTTTTCAAAAACGTTTATTATTTGCAAAGTTATGAGCTTTTTTCTAAATATTATAATGTGGCCATACTTGCCAAATAGGAGGTGACTCTTTCTTTTCAGTCTGGGCGGTGTTATGTTTTCTGTATGATGCTGACCAATCGTCATACAGCTTCTCCCCCTTCCCTGCCCAGCAACACAGAGTGATCACATAGTATACAGCTCCACTCCCGACTGTGTATTCAACTGGCGATATCTCCGGTTGTGTCACAGCTAGAACTGCGATCCTGGGGTCATATGAAAGATTAGAATCTCGGGGACGTGTCCTGATGGCAGCAGACATGGTCGTGTGCTGACTTAGCTCCGCTTCCACCTACAACTTAAGCGACAGATAAAGTGTTCTCAGTGTGTAAAAATCTTATCAACAAATCATCCTAAACTCATCCTAAAGACAGATTCTTTCTGTTATTCACTCACTCCGGGAGGAGAACTCAAACATATGACAGAACTGGGACCGGGAATCCCCCAGAGAGCGCGTGGTGCACGGAGCTGAAAGACTGATAAGTGTATGTTCACACAGCCTATTTTCAGCCGTTTTTCGGGCCGTAAACATCGGCGGCTGAATGCCTCCAAACATCTGCAGATTGATTTAAAAACGGCCACGTAAAAAAACGCCTCATAAAAAGAAGAGCATGTCACTTCTTGAGCCGTTTTTCATTGACTAGAATTGAATAGAAAAAGAGCTCTGAAAAGTGCCGTAAAAAACGCCGCAAAAAACTCTAAGGCCCTGTTCACACAGAGTATTTTGACGAGTTTTTTGGCGTGGAAATGGCTCCGCAAGACTCATTCAAAACCGGCCGAAAATGCCTTCCATTGATATCAATGGGAGGCGGAGGCGGACATGCCCTATCTTAGCACGGTTACGCCTCTGACATCCCATTGACATCAATGGGAGGCAGAAAAATTGTATTTCGCTGAGTTTTTTTGCCCGTTATCACTCAATGGGCGCGAGCAAAAAATGCAGCGAAAAACAGCGAAAATAGCAGCAAACGGCGTGCAGGAATGTCAAAATCTGCCTCAAAATCCCAAATTTATTTTTGAGGCAGAATTTTCCTCCTGCAAAAAACTCTGTGTGATTGTGGGGGCTGCCGATGCTTGTCGTGGCAATTGGAGGTCAGTCAATGACCTCCAGGTTGCCATGTACGGAAGCCTCTGTGTGACTGTCACGTCACAATGACAATTAGAACACATTACACTACATAGGTAGTGTAATGTACTCTAGCAACGATCAAAGCTGCAAGTCTAAATCTCCCCTAGTGGGACAAGTAAAAAAGTAATAAAAAGGTTTAAAAAAAAGTGTAAAAATAAAAGTTCTAAGTTATATAAACAAAAAATGCTTTTTTTCTTATAATAAGACTTTCATTATAGGAAAAAAATTAACACGTTAAAAAAAGTACACATATTTGGTATCACCGCGTTCGTAACGATCCCAACTAAAAAACTATAATGTTATTTTTCCCGTACGATGGACACCCCAAAAAAAAATCAATAAAAAACGACACCAGAATCGCTATTTTTTGGTCACTACCCCTCCCAAAATAGAGAATAAAAAGTGATCAAAAAGTCACATGTTCCCAAAAGTAGTACCGATAAAAACTACAACCCGTCCCGCAAAAAACAAGCCCTTACATAGCTTTTTTGACTAAAAAATAAAAAAGTTACTGCTCTCAGAGTATGGTGACATAGAAAATAAATTATTTTATAAAAAAGTGATTTTATTGCACAAACGCTGCAAAACATAAAAGAACCTATATACATATGGCATCGCCGTAATCGTATCGACCCCCAGAATAAAGTAAAACTGTCATTTATAGCACACGGTGAACGCTGCAAAAAATAAACTAAAAAACATTGTCAGAATTGCTTGTTTTTGGTTACCCGGCTTGGAAAAAAATGGAATAAAAAGTGATCAAAAAAAAAATCGCATGTACCCCAAAATGGTACCATTGAAAAGTACAGATTGTCCCGCAACAAATAAGACCTCACACAGCTCCGGTGGTGAAAAAATTAAAAAGTTCTGGCTCTCAGAATATGGCGATGCAAAATGTGCAGTGTATTCCAAAATCGGATAAGATCGGGCGCCATTTATCAGTGCGACACCGGCCACATATCTATGAATTATTATTTATTTACCGCATTATTATACCCTCTTATTATGCCCTGATGTACTCCGCACAGCCTACATGTGCCCCCATATTATAAACTGAAACACCAGCAAAACCCCAAACAGAACTACTACCAAGCAAAATCTGCACTCCAAAAGCAAAATGGCACTCCCTCCCTTCTGAGCCCCACAGCGTGCCCAAACAGCGGTTTGCGCCCACATATATGGCATCGCCATACCCGAGAGAACCCGCTTAACGTTTTATTTGTCTTCGGTGGCACAAACTGGACACGACATATGCACTAAAATGGCATACCAGTGGAAAATTGCAATAGTCACACCATCTGCTGTGCATTAACCCCTTTGCTCACTATGACTTAATAGCACGTCATGGTGCGGGGGTTGATGTATGGAGCCGGCTCACGTGCTGAGCCCGCTCCATACGCTGCGGGTGTCAGCTGTGTATTACAGCTGACACCCAGGACTAACGGACAGGAACAGCGATCGTGCGGTTACAGAAGCCTGTAAGAATAACAATATACTGCAATACATTAGTATTGCAGTATATTTTACCAGCGATCCAATGATCGCTGGTTCAAGTCCCCAAGAGGGACTAATAAAATGTGTAGAAGAATTAAAGTTATTAGTAGTGAGAAAGAAAAAAGTTTAAAGTAAAAAAAAACACTTTTTACCATTTTTCTTCTAAAGTAATGTAAAAAAATAAACAAAATTGGTATCGCTACGTCTGTAAAAGGTCAAACTATTACAATATACCATTATTTAACTCGCACGGGGGAACACCATAAAAAATTTAAGTAATTTAAACCACCAAAATTGCAGTTTTTTTTGTCACTTTAGCTGTTCAAAAAAAAATGAAATACAACTTTTTGATCACTCTTTATGGTAAAAAATGGTACCAATAAAAACTACAGTACGTCCCGCAAAAAATAAGACCTCCCACCGCTCAATCAACCGAAAAATAAAAAAGTTGCGGCTCTCAGAATGTGGTGAAACAAAACAATTTTTATTTTAACAATTACATTTTTCTTTGTAAAAGTAGTATAATATAAAAAAAAACAATATAAATTTGGTATCACCGTAATTGGATTGAGCCGCAGAATAAAGTCAAGTTTTCATTTTTATCGCACGGCGAAAGCTGTAAAAACGAAAACCCCAAAAATTGGAATCAGATTTTTTTCCTATATCAGCCCGCAAATATTTTTTTTTCAGTTTCCCAGTACATTTTATGGCACTTTAAATGGTGGCAATAGAAACTACAGCTGCTCCCGCAAGAAATAAGCGCCCACACCACTCTATTGACAGAAAAAGAAAAAAATTTATGCCTCTAAGAACGTGGGGAGTGAAAAACGAAAATAAGATAGCAAAAAATGGATCAGACCTGAAAGGGTTAATTCATTTCTAATGAAAAAAATGTATGACCCCATGTGGCTATTGCCATACTCGGGAGAAATTGATTTACAAAATTTGGTTCTTTTTTTCTCCTTTATCCCTTGTAAAAATTAGAAAATGCAACATTTTAGTGGAAAAAAAATGGTGATATTCATTTTCGCGGCCTAATTCTAATAAATTCTGCAAAAGACCTGTGGGGTCTAAATGCTCACTATACCCCTAGAAAAATTTCTTGAGGGGTGTAGTTTCCAAAATGGGGTAACTTTGGGGGTTTCCACTATTTTGGTCCCTCCAGGGCGTTGCAATCGCGACATGGCACTGAAAACCATTCCAGCAAAATCTGAGCTCCAAAATCCAAATGGCGCTCCTTCCATTCTGTGCCCTGCTGTGTGTCCAATCAGCAGTTTATTACCACATATGGGGTATTGCCGTAATCGGGAGACATTGTTTTACAAATGTTGGGGTGCATTTTCTTCGTTATTCCTTGTAAATATTAAAAATTTCTATGTTTTTTCAGAAAAACAGTAGATTTTCATTTTTTACAGACTAATTCCTATATATTTAGCGAAAAACCTGTGTGGTCAAAATGCGAAATATACCCCTAGATAAATTTCTTGAGCGGTTTAGTTTCCAAAATGTGGTCACTTTTGGGGTGTTTCCACTGTTTTGGCACCACAAGACCTCTTCAAACCTGACAAGGTGTCTAAAATATAATATAATAAAATATATTCTAAAAGAAAGGAGCCCCAAAATCCACAGGGTGCCCCTTTGTTTCTGAGGCCGGTGTTTCAGTCCATTAGTGCACTAGGGCCACATGTGGGATATTTCTAAAAACTGCAGAATCTGGGCAATAAAATATTGAGTTGCATTTCTCGGGTAAAACCTTCGGTGTTACGAATTTTTTTTTTATTAGAAATGAATTTCGGCAAAAAAAATTAAATTTGTACATTACTTTAATTCCTGTGAAACACCTAAGGGGTTAAAACACTTTGTGAATGCGGACTCGAATACCTTGAGGGGTGCAGTTTTCAAAATGGCATGACTTCTGGGGATTTTCTAATATATAAGGTCCTCAAAGCCACTTATGAGAAATTGCTGCTAAAGTTCTAAGCCTTATAACGTCCTAGAAAAATAAAAGAACGTTCAAAAAATGATGCAAACATAAAGCAGACATATGGGAAATATTAACTAGTAACTATTTTGCGTGGTATTACGATCTGTTTTACAAGCAGATACGTTTAAATTTAGAAAAATGCAAATGTTTGCAAATTTTTGTGTTTTTCAGAAATAAATACCAAAATTATCGACCAAATTTTTTCACTAACATAAAGTACAACATGTCACGAGAAAGCATTCTCAGAATCGCTTGGATAGGTAAAAGCATTCCGATGTTATTACAACATAAAGTAACACATGTCCGATTTGAAAAAATAGGCTATGTCCTGAAGGCCAAAACAGGCTGGGTCCTGAAGGGGTTAATCACCCCTTCAAAAGATCCCCACTTTAGTCTGAAAGCAGGTCCGAAAATGTTGACATTATATGTGCCCAAGACTCATCTTTTAGAAACAGATGCCCACAGAATCAAAAATATGCATTTCCCACATGTATATCATGCCCATACCACCCAGAAAAAGGCAGGAGCATTGATTGCTTTTAAATGTACTTTAATATTTGCAGAATTAAAGAGGCTCTGTGTCACGGACACAGGGTATGTGGACCCACTAGGCCGCTCCGTTGTAGCGGGGAGGCAGCTGACCAGGTCACAGTCTATGTGAAAGCAAGATGGCAGACAGTAATGGTTAGGTACCTGAAATAGTCCGGGCGGTGGCTGTGGCTTCAGCACGGATGGAGGCAGGTGCGGAAAGTGGCGCCAGACGTGGCGGGCAGTATCCGATGAGCAGATGGCACTTGACGTGGCAGAAGACACTTGACGTGGCAGTTGGCACTTGACGTAGCAGATGGCACTTGACGTGGCAGATGACACTTGACGTGGAAGGTGGCACTTGACGTGGCAGATGGCACTTGACGTGGCCGATGGCACTTGACGTGGCAGATGACACTTGACGTGGCAGATGGCACTAGACGTGGCAGATGGCACTAGACGTGGCAGATGGCACTTGAACACGGGTAGGCACAGGAACAATGCGGAATACAGGAACGGTAACAGGGCACGGGTAACAGCTGGAACGGGAGACACTAAGGGACCATTTGCGAGACAGACTGGGAAAGACTAACAACGCTCAGGCAAGGATCAGAAGGGCTGGGGCATTCTTATAGGGCAGGAAATCATGTGGGTTAATAAACATTGTTTTCATGTGCGCGCGCTGGCCCTTTAAGAGCGGGCGCGAGCGTGCGCGCGCACCCTACGGGACCCCGCCGGACGGAGCGGAAGTGAGCGCTGGCATCTCCTAGGAGGGAGACGGAGGCCAGCGCTCACAGATCCATGGCTGCGGGCGTCGGGAGGTGAGTGAACCCGACGGCCCGCGGCCATGGGCGCTACAGTATCCCCCATCTTACGCCCCCTCTTCTTGGGACCAGAGTGAGAGAGGAACTTTTTAATAAGAGTAGGGGCGCTGAGGTTCTCTTCTGGCTCCCAGGACCTCTCCTCAGGACCAAACCCTCTCCAGTCCACCAGATAGAAAGTCCTTCCTCCAACCCTCTTGTGGTCCAGGATCTCCTTTACCTCGAATACATCAGAAGGACCGCTGGAAGCAACTGTGGAACTAGAGGTCTTGCTGTAGCGGTTCAGGACCACTGGTTTCAGGAGGGACACATGGAAGGAGTTAGGGATTCTGAGGGTAGGGGGCAGCCGCAGCTTATAGGAAACAGGGTTGATTTGTTGCAGGATCTCGAAGGGACCAAGGAACCTGGGAGCAAACTTGTATGAAGGCACCCTCAAGCGAATGTTTCGAGAGGACAGCCAGACTTTAGTCCCAGGAAGATACTGAGGCGGCTCTCTTCTTTTGGTATCTGCTTTACGCTTCATGCGATCTACCGCCTGCAAAATAGAGGACCGGGTCTGTTGCCAGATTTGCAGGAAGTCCCCATATGCAGAGTCAGCAGCGGGTACCTGAGATGAAGTCGACACTGGAAGAGGAACTCTGGGATGTTGACTGTACACGATGTGAAACAGAGTGGAGGTGGTGGAATCACTTGTGTGGTTATTATAAGAAAACTCCGCCCATGGTAGAAGCTGTACCCAGTTATCGTGTTGAGAAGAGATGAAGTGGCGGAGATAATTTTCCGTGATCTGGTTGATCCTCTCAACTTGCCCATTGGACTGGGGGTGATAGGCAGAGGAAAAGTCCAAACTCACATCCAGGAGTTTACAGAGGGCTCTCCAGAACTTGGAGGTAAACTGAACCACCCGGTCGGACACAATGTGAAGAGGCAAGCCATGCAAGCGGAAGATGTGCTGAATGAAGAAGTTTGCCAGTCGAGGAGCAGAGGGTAGGCCGGTCAGCGGGATAAAATGTGCCATCTTAGAGAACCGGTCCACCACCACCCAGATGGTGTTACATCCTGCTGAGAGAGGAAGGTCCGTGACGAAGTCCATAGCAATGTGCTGCCAGGGGGCACTGGGTACAGGCAGGGGTTGAAGCAGGCCGGCAGGCTTGCTGTGAGCCACCTTGTTAGAGGCACACACCGTGCAAGCAGAGACAAAGTCCAGAACATCCTTAGGTAGCGTGGGCCACCAGAAGTGACGAGCGATCAGGTCTTGGGTCTTACGGACACCGGCGTGCCCAGCTAGTTTAGAACTGTGTCCCCAGCGGAGAATTCTTTTCCTGTCTGCCAACCGAACAAAAGTTCTCCCTGGAGGGATATTTCTAAGCTGCAGAGGATTGGCGGTGACAACGCAGGATGGGTCTATGATCGTCTGAAGGGACTCCACCGTGTCTTCCGTTTCGAATGATCTGGACAGGGCATCGGCCCTCACGTTCTTGTCAGCGGGACGGTAGTGGAGCAGAAATTGGAAACGGGTGAAAAACAGTGACCACCTGGCTTGACGAGGATTCAGTCTTTGAGCGGACTGAAGGTACGTGAGATTCTTGTGGTCGGTGAAGATCAGAATGGGGTGAGCAGTGCCCTTTAGAAGATGTCTCCACTCCTCCAGAGCCAATTTGATAGCCAGTAGCTCCCGATCTCCAATGGAATAATTGCGCTCAGCAGAGGAAAACAGTCTTGAGTAATAGCCACATACTACTGCCTTTCCTTTGGGGCTCCTCTGGAACAGAAGTGCGCCTGCACCAACAGAGGAAGCGTCCACTTCCAGTGAGAACTGCTGAGATATGTCAGGGTGATGGAGGATCGAAGCTGAAGTGAAGGCTTTCTTGAGGCTAATGAATGCGGACTCTGCCTCCGGAGTCCACACCTTGGCGTTCACACCCTTCTTGGTAAGGGTAGAGATGGGGGCCGTCAGAGAAGAAAAGTTCGGAATAAACTGCCGGTAGAAATTGGCGAAACCCAGGAACCGCTGTATGGCCCTTAGGCCTTGAGGACGTGGCCATTCCAGGACAGACTTTAACTTCTCAGGGTCCATCTTAAGGCCTTGATCCGAGATGACATAGCCCAGGAAGGGCAGAGACCTCTTTTCAAAGGTGCTTTTCTCTAACTTGGCATACAAGCGATTCTCTCTTAGTCACAGAAGAATTTGACGAACGTGCCTCCGATGGGTCATCAGATCTGGGGAGAAGATTAGAATATCATCGAGATAAACTACAACACATGTATAGAGGAGATCTCGGAAGATGTCATTAACGAACACCTGAAATACTGCGGGAGCGTTACACAGTCCGAAGGGCATCACTCGGTATTCATAGTGCCCATCGCGGGTGTTAAATGCCGTCTTCCATTCGTCACCCCGGCGAATCCGGATTAGATTATAGGCCCCTCGCAGATCTAGCTTGGAAAAAATGTTGGCTCCTCGTATGCGATCAAATAGCTCGGAAATGAGTGGCAACGGGTACTTGTTCTTGACCGTGATCTGATTGAGACCACGGTAATCAATGCAGGGTCGGAGAGATCCATCTTTCTTTTTAACGAAGAAGAAGCCTGCCCCGGCCGGGGAGGAAGATTTCCGAATAAAACCCCTCTCCAAGTTCTCCTTGATATAGGCTGACATCGATAAAGTCTCTGGCAAGGAGAGAGGATATACTCGTCCACGGGGAAGAGAAGCATTGGGAACCAGTTCAATGGGACAGTCATAATTCCGATGTGGAGGCAACGTCTCAGCCTCTCGTTTGCAGAAGACATCCGCAAAACTGGCATACTGAGAAGGTAGATCGGAGAGTGACTGAGGCAGAGGGGGCACAACAGGACGGACTTGTGACAGGCAATGGCTATTGCATCTGGAGCCCCATTGAAGAACCTCTCCAGAACTCCAGTCGAGTGTCGGGGCGTGTAGACGGAGCCATGGCAGACCCAGCAGGATAGGATTGATAGCCTTGGGTAGTACCAGGAAGGAGATCTGTTCTGAGTGAAGAGCTCCGACCCGTAATGTCACCGGCTCAGTGATGAGCATGATTGGATCAGGCAGCGGTAGACCATTCACAGAGGCAACTGCCAGGGGTCTCTCCAGACGGACTGTGGGTAGTTGAAACCGATCCACTAGATCTTGGTGGATAAAATTAGCAGCCACTCCAGAGTCAAGATAGGCGGAGGAAGGATGTGAAGTCTGTCCGGTGACGATGGCCACAGGTATCGATAATTTGGAAGAGGTTTTAACGTTTGGAGAGACGTTCCACCTAGAGTTGCCTCTCCAATCAATCCTAGGTACTGGAGTTTCCCGGTTTCTGTGGGCATTGACGCACAAAATGACCCTTGAGACCGCAATACATGCAAAGTTCAGAGGAGCGTCTGCGCTGGTTCTCCTGTTCTGATAACCGGACTCTGTCTACCTGCATGGGTTCCTCAGGTAGCGCACTAGGAGTGGGCAATAGTGGTCTCTGGGCAGGGGGTGCTGGTCTGTGGGCCCGGCTCTCCTGACGAACCTCTTGAGAGCGCTCCCGGATTCTCATATCAACCCGGGTGGCTAACAGGATGACTGCATCCAAGGTAGAAGGAAGGTCGCGGGCTGCCAGTTCGTCCTTGATGTGAGAGGACAGTCCCTGCCAGAAGGTCGCCACCAGTGCCTCATTGTTCCATGCCAGCTCGGCTGCTAGGGTACGGAAGGAGATCGCATACTCCCCTACTGTGGAGCCTTCTTGCTTGAGGGTCAACAGAGTGGCTGCGGATGAGGATGTTCGACCCGGCTCCTCGAACACGGCACGAAAGGACTGCAGGAACAAGGCTAGGTCCGAGGATACAGGTCCCTGTTGCTCCAAGATTGGGTTCGCCCATGCGAGGGCCTTGCCAGCGAGGAGGGAGATAATGAACGCTACTTTAGCCTCCTCAGAGGGGAAGAGATGAGGCCGTAGCCTAAAATGCACCGTGCATTGATTAAGAAATACTCTGCATGCTCTGGGGTCACCGTCGTAGCGAGGAGGAAGAGGCAGCGGAACCGAGGATCCGGAACAAACAGGGGGAGCAACAGGCAGCGGCACGGCAACAGCCTCTGGAGGAAGAACCGGGGGTGGAACAGCGAGTAGATCCAGGCGGACCAGAATAGAATTTACCGCCTCAAGGAGTTGATCCTGACGAGTGCGTAGGTCCTGCATCTCTGTCTGAATCTTCTGTACTGGGGTCTTGGGCTGGCCAGCGGGTTCCATGGCCTGAGCGTACTGTCACGGACACAGGGTATGTGGACCCACTAGGCCGCTCCGCCGTAGCGGGGAGGCAGCTGACCAGGTCACAGTCTATGTGACAGCAAGATGGCAGACAGTAATGCTTAGGTACCTGAAATAGTCCGGGCGGTGGCTGTGGCTTCAGCACGTATGGAGGCAGGTGCGGAAAGTGGCGCCAGACGTGGCGGGCAGTATCCGATGAGCAGATGGCACTTGACGTGGCAGAAGACACTTGACATGGCAGTTGGCACTTGACGTGGCAGATGGCACTTGACGTGGCAGATGACACTTGACGTGGCAGATGGCACTTGACTTGGCAGATGACACTTGACGTGGCAGATTGCACTTGACGTGGCAGATGACACTTGACGTGGCAGATGGCTTAGGTACCTGAAATAGTCCGGGCGGTGGCTGTGGCTTCAGCACGGATGGAGGCAGGTGCGGAAAGTGGCGCCAGACGTGGCGGGCAGTATCCGATGAGCAGATGGCACTTGACGTGGCAGAAGACACTTGACGTGGCAGTTGGCACTTGACGTGGCAGATCGCACTTGACGTGGCAGATGACACTTGACGTGACAGGTGGCACTTGACGTGGCAGATGGCACTTGACGTGGCCGATGGGACTTGACGTGGCAGATGACACTTGACGTGGCAGATGGCACTTGACGTGGCAGATGGCACTAGACGTGGCAGATGGCAATTGAACACGGGTAGGCACAGGAACAATGCGGAATACAGGAACGGTAACAGGGCACGGGTAACTGCTGGAACGGGAGACACTAAGGGACCATTTGCGAGACAGACTGGGAAAGACTAACAACGCTCAGGCAAGGATCAGAAGGGCTGGGGCATTCTTATAGGGCAGGAAATCATGTGGGTTAATAAACATTGTTTTCATGTGCGTGCGCTGGCCCTTTAAGAGCGGGCGCGAGCGTGCGCGCGCACCCTACGGGACCCAGCCGGACGGAGCGGAAGTGAGCGCTGGCATCTCCTAGGAGGGAGACGGAGGCCAGCGCTCACAGATCCATGGCTGCGGGCGTCGGGAGGTGAGTGAACCCGACGGCCCGCGGCCATGGGCGCTACACTCTGTCACCAGATTTTGTAACCCCTATCTCCTATTGCAGCAGATCGGCGCTGCAATGGAGATAAGAGTAACGTTTTTGTTTTTTTAAAAACGAGCATTTTTGGCCAAGTTATGACCATTTTTATATTTATGTAAATGAGGCTTTCTAAAGTACAACTGGGCGTGTTTAAAGTAAAAGTACAACTGGGCGTGTATTATGTGCGTACATTGGGGCGTTTTTACTTCTTTTACTAGCTGGGCGTTGTGTATAGAAGTATCATCCACTTCTCTACACAACGCCCAGCTTCTGGCAGTGCAGACACAGCGTGTTCTCGAGAGATCACGCTGTGACGTCACTCACTTCCTGCCCCAGGTCCTGCATCGTGTCGGACCAGCGAGGACACATCGGCACCGGAGGCTACAGTTGATTCTGCAGCAGCATCGGCGTTTGCAGGTAAGTCGATGTAGCTACTTACCTGCAAACGCTCTCGAGAACACGCTGTGTGTCTGCACTGCCAGAAGCTGGGCGTTGTGAAGAGAAGTGGATGATACTTCTATACACAACGCCCAGCTAGTAAAAGAAGTAAAAACGCCCAGATGTAACGAACACAATACACACCCAGTTGTACTTTTACTTTAAACACGCCCAGTTGTACTTTAGAAAGCCTCATTTACATAAATATAAAAACGGTCATAACTTGGCCAAAAATGCTCGGTTTTTTAAAAATAAAAACGTTACTCTTATCTACATTGCAGCGCCGATCTGCTGCAATAGGAGATAGGGGTTGCAAAATATGGTGACAGAGCCTCTTTAAATGTATTAACTGACCCAAAAGGCATGTTCCTTGTGCTGGTATGCCAACTAAATAACCGAATATACACGATTTGCAATGCATATGCTCCTAACAGCAAGCAAATCCATTTTCTTAAGGCCTCATGCACACGGCGTGCCTGTAATCATGGCCATGACCGTAATCAGAGCTGCAGCCCGCATTATCGGGCCATTCTCCCATACAAAGTGTGGGAGCATGGCCCGTAAAATACGAAAAATATGACATGCTCCATAATTCCCGGCAGAGTTCTACGGTACGGACACCCATCCATAGTGATACGGAAAGGTGTTCACGGCCAATAGAACTGTATGGGTCCGTAATTGCGGACCATATTACAGTCAGCAATTACGGAGATTTTTTACGGTCGTGTGCATGGGGCCTAATAAAGTACTTAGGAAAATTCAAAAAATACAAAGAGGCAGTTTAATTCTATGCGGTGATTTAACCACTTAAGGACACAGCCTAATTTTGGCATTAAGGCTCAGTGCCCATTTTTCAAACCTGACATATTTCACTTTATGTGGTAATAACTTCGGAATGCTCTTACCTATCCAAGCAATTCTAAGACTGTTTTGGGCTTTATGTTAGTGGTAAAATTTGGTCGATACATTGAGTGTTTATTTGTGAAAAATTTAGAGAAAAGTTTGAAAAAATTAGCATATTTTTTAATTTAAATGTATCTGCTTGTAATGGTTATACCACACAAAATAGTTACTAATTAACATTTCCCATATGTCTACTTTATGTTGGCATAATTTTTTGAACATTCTTTTATTTTTCTTGGATGTTACAAGGCTTAGAACATGAGCAGCAATTTCTCATATTTCCAAGAAAATTTCAAAAGCCTTTTTTTAGGTACTACTTCAGTTCTGAAGTGGCTTTAAGGTGCCTATGTATTAGAAACCACCATAAACCCCCCAAATTTTAAAACTAGACCTCTCAAAGTATTCAAAACAGCATTTAGAAAGTTTCTTAACCCTTTAGGCGTTTCACAGGAATTAAAGCAATGTGAAGAAATTCAAATTTAATCAATTTTTTCTGTAACACAGAAGGTTTGACCAGAGAAACACTACCAAATATGTATTGCCCAGAATCTGCAGTTTTTAGAAATACCCCACATGTGGCCCTAGTGTGCAAGTAGACTAAAACACAGGCCTCAGAAGCAAAGAAGCACCTGGTGCATTTTGGGGCCTCTTTTTTATAAGAATATATTTTAGGCACAATGCAGGGTTTCAAGAGGTCTTGTGTAGCCAAAAGTGACCCCATTTTGGAAACTGTACCACTCCAGGAATTCATTTATGGGTGTCGTGACCATTTAGACCCCACAGTTGTTCCACTGAACTTATTTGAATTGGGCTGTGATATAACATATTCCAGTTATATGCGGTTTTTGCTAAAAATTTCTTATTTTTACAAGCATAAAATACCACATTTTTTACATTTTACAGTTGAAACCCCCTATAAGTGACCCCAGTCCTGCTGGACCTTTTCTGGTGCTAAGTCATGTATGCAGAAGTCCCTGAGGTACCAGTACAGTTGAAACCCCCGAGAAGTGACCCCATTTTAAAAACTACACCCCTTAAGACATTCATCTAGAGGTGTAGTGAGCATTTTGACCCCACAGGTACTGTATAAAAGATAATGCGCAGCAGATGGTGCAGAGTGAGATTTGCAATTTTCTATATATATATGCCATTTCAGTGTCCGATATAGTGTGCCCAGCAGTGTGCCCAAGCATAAACTGTAATGTGGATTCTCCCGGGTACGGAAATACCCTACATGTTTCTGCTATCTGCTGCCTGGGCACACGGCAGTGCTCAGAAGGGAAAGACGAGGGGAATAAAAAGGGTCAGGGTCAATTAAAAATCAAGGGATGTATGATAAATTCAAAAACAATCTTTCATACAGAGCCCTGGTTTTTCGGGACACGTGTCACATTGATATATTGTGTCCTTCCTTATCCCCCTCTTTGAGCAGACTCTGCACCTCTTTTGACTTTTTCCCTTCTTGCCCGTTAGGGGAACTTCTCGTGGAAAATGTTGCCCTGGTACTATGCCTGTGGCCTCGCTTCCAGAAGTACTGGGTGCCCACCCTTCCTGGTCCCTAAAGATTAGGTTCTTGATAATCACCTCTTGAAGTTCCAGGAAAGTTCCGATCTGGCTTGTACGTCGATGTAGCACGTACGCATTGTACAATGCCATCTATATGATGTGCACGGCCAGCTTCTTATACCACGCCCTCGATTTCCGAATGGCGCTGTATGGCTTCAGGACTTGATCTGACAAGTCCACCCCTCCCATGTACCTATTGTAGTCCAGGATGCAGTCTGGTTTGGGGGTCTCAGTACTGTCAATACAAGGACATCTCTCTTGTCCTTGTACTTTGCGTTAATTCCCAGTAAGTGGGGGCATTCTGGGGGCTGAATACTGGTGTCCTTCCCTTCATATATTCTAAATTTGTACGTATACCCTGATGCACTCTCGCACAGCTTTTAAATTTTCACGCCATAACTTGCCCTCTTACTTGGCAGGTACTGGCAGAATTGAAGCCTCCCTTTAAAATGTACCAGGGACTCATCAACAGAAATACACTTCTCGGGGGTGTATGCTTGGGCAAACCGGGCACTGAAATGCGGGTATCAGTTTATACAAACGGTCAAAACTGGGGTCATCTCGGGATGGGCACTGCTCATTATCAGTATAATGTAAGAAGCTAAGTATTGCCTCATAACGCATCCTGGACATAGCCATGCTAGTACATCGGGTGTGGTATAACATGTCTGTACTCCAGTAGGTCCTAAGGGATGGCTTTTTCAGAAGCCGCATGTTCTAGAGCAGTCCCTAGAACTTGCCCAACTCAGCTACGTCTACAGGAGTCCAGCTGTGGGATTGGGCATAAAATGATGTGGGGTTCTTTGTTGTATACTGTTGGGCATATAAATTTGTCTGGGACACCATAATCTCTATAAATTCATCCATTAAAAAGAACTTGAAAAAGTTAATCTCACTGAACCCTGCCGTATTAAATTTTACCCCTGGGCTGCCCGTGTACTCAGGGATTTGAGGCTCGTAATTGTCCGGTGTGGTGGTCCAAATGGGGTCACTTCTCTCAGGAGTTTCAACTGTGGTGGAGGTCCTGGGGTGTCTCCTAGGGGGTCCCTCCTCTTCATCACTTGATGAGGAGGTTGATAAATAAAAGAGAGTCTCACCATCTGACCAGTCTGTATCAGAGGCAAGAAACACATAGGCCTCTTCAAGAGAAAATGACCTTTGGGACATATTTTATTATTTATGTGTCACACGTGTAAATTGTGTGCTTAGACACGTGTATTGTGTGTATATAGCAAAATGTGTTCTCTTGCACAGGAAGAGTATGTGTGCTTGACAAGAACAAAATAAAAGTATACTTTTATTAGTACTACTAGAAGCAATAGACTGCTACCTAAAACTTTTTTTTTTGTTTTTATAGAACGATTCCCTGACACTAACAAACGCTAATACTAGCGGAGATGCTGCAGATAACTAAGTATCTAAGCTTTTATATATATTTATTTATATATATTTTTTTTAGTTTTTTAGTTTTTATAGAACGAGTGGACTTCTCTGACACTAAACCAAACCAGGGCGAGGGTTCCTAACACTAAACCTAACTAGATTTTATGTGAACTTTCCTGACACTAAATCGAACTATGGACATGTGAGTTCTCGGCGGCATCTCCCTCCTGAGAGACGCCGGCACTCACTTCCTGGCTCAGAGACTGTCTCCCGCAGGGCGCCCGTGCGTGCACGGCCTTAAAGGGCCAGTGCGCGCACAATTGCAGGAAATCTGCAATCAGTCCAGAATGCTGCTGGACTATAAAAAGGGCTCTGCCCTCTTGATCATCGCCTGAGCATTGTTGTGTACTTAAAAGTATGTCTTGCAAATGGTATCCTAGTGTTTTCCAGTTCCCAGTGTTACCCGTTCCTGCTGCCTGTACCCTGTATCCCGTGCTACCGTGCCTCTGTGCCGTCTAGAGTTGAAGTCGAGTTGTGTCTTCCGCTGCATCTACTGTGTCACACCCCGCTGGGTGTCTGTCTACTGCCGGAGCCTCAACTTCAGCCAGAATCACCGCTACTGTCTACATTGCCTCAGGAACCCTTCCTGGACTATAGACTTTGTATTGTACCTGTTCAGCCAGCTGCTATCCCGCTACGCGGTATGCCCACTGCGTCCACACCCCGCACCGTGACAGTACGCTAAGGCCATGGACCCTGTATTCAGAATCCTGACAGTTCTGTAGCGTTTGTGTGAGATTTACACAAGGCAAGCATAATCTCGCGAGATTACGATGTTTCCTGTCATTTAAAACGAGATTACGCTTGCCTTGGGTAAATCTCACACAAACGCTTCAGAAGTGTCAGGATTCTGAATAGACATCACGTACTGGCTGGAGGTAATGTATATTCACTGTCAGGACACTTGAGTAACGTTAGTGTGTGTGTATGTGGCTGCACATAGTGATGTAATAAGATTACTATATGCTGTGTAAATGAATGGAGAGAAGTGTATGACGCTGATTGGTCACTGATTGGTCACTGATTGGTCAGCTGATTGGTCAGCGTCATACACTTTTCTTCACAACGCCCTCTTGGTCAAAAAGTAAAACACGCCCAGTTGTCCATTAAGAAACTCATTAGCATAAAGCTAAAATAGGTCATAACTCTGTCAAAAATGATCGTTTTTCTAAATAAAAAACACTGCTATAATCTACATTACAGCGCCGATCACATTATGTAGAAGATAGGCCACTTATAATGTGATGACAGAGCCTCTTTAACTGTCATCGTTAGCATAATGTATCTTTAGTTCTATCGAATAACATTTATATTATAACACAATATAAAGTATTTTACAGTTACTAATGTGTTTTTTTGTATATTTTTAGAGGTTTGGTTGTTGGTCTTCGTCGGATTCGAGGACTACTTCGATGACTGTGTCAATATTTTCAATAAATTGGCTAACATGGGTTGTGTTGGGGGTTTTATTTAATATGAAATGGGAGGCCTAAGGAGGTACAGTAAAGACCCCATGCACTAGAGCCCCATTACAGCTGTGTACAAAATGGAGCCATAAGACCATGAGGTTGAGGCCTGACTCTCTTGATACAAAAGTCCAGGGGCTTAATGTTTTACTTTCTACTTACCACTATGTTATATGGAATTTGCCTAGAAATAAATGAGAATTAGAAACTGTTCAACTAGATATGACTGGTCCTCTATACAAGAGGCCTATGATCCCATTAGTCCGCACTACAAAATATTGGGTAACTCCTGAGGATGAACTGTAAGTCTATGTCACTGTACATATATATATATATATATATATATATATATATATATATATATATATATATATATATACTCTCTAATCTGCATGTTAGAAGCTCATATATAACATGTCAATGGAAATGCTCCATTACAATGTCTGTAGATAAGTGAGTCTACATCTATGTATACATAGTCATTGAATCTGGTTTGCTGATACTGGATGGATCAGTAGAGTAATAAATACCCTTGTTTCTATTGTATCACCCCCTTTCCATGTAGACTGTGCGCTTGTGAGCAGGGCCCTCTCTCTTTATATTTATATTGTAACATTTTAGAATTGTATGTCACTGTACCCTGTAATTTATTGTACAGCGCTGTGGAAAATGTTGGTGCTTTATAGGTAATATTATTATAATTTATAATGTAATTATAAAGAAAGCGCCGCTACTTAGATAGGCGCAGTAATAATATACATTATACAATCAATGCCATCCCCTCACTTTACTACACAATGCTGCCTGAGGTCAGGGGGGCTCTAGACTTCATACAGGTTGTGTCCATGGGGCTTCCTATAGAGCTGGGATATGGGTGTCCTACTAAGGATATATTATTGGTGTGATCGCACCCACCAGCTGATCGGGGATGTTTGTAAGTTATTCATGTAAACCACATGTCATTGCAATATCTATGTTGTTTTTATTTGACTGACATTTATTAAAGCATTATGGGAAGAACATATATATTTTAAAAGATTTGAATATGGAAACCAAGTGGATAAAGTGAAGAGATCATACAGCTGGCATGTGGTTGGCATGTAACTGGCATATGATTGGTCACTCCCTGGCACCTGCCCTTTATGTTGTGATTTGAATTTTCTGCTCGGCCTACAGATCAGTTGATCAGTTAGTTGGAAACAACTGCAGCGTCTTGTTATATACAAGAAGCGATTCATAGATATTTGAGGACACATTTTTGGTTTTTGGGGAGTTTTTTTTGCTGTTTTTTATTCCAGGATTACACCATACTTTCCTGATCATCTACTGGTAAGTGCAGATCTTTACACACCACACACACTACACACAGGACAGTATATACACAGTACACAAGGTATAAGACGACGGGCGTGACCTGGTCAGTGGATTGATATTTTCAGGGGCCATGTCATTTACTGATCAGTTTTGTAATTCTTAACCCCTTGTGGACACAACCCATTTTTTCAAATCTGACACGTGTCACTTTATATGGTAATAAATTTGCAATGGTTTTAATTATCGAAGTTATTCTGACTGTGATTGTTTTCTCGTGACACATTGTACTTGTATGTTAGTGGAAAAATTTGGTCGATAAATTCAGTACTTATTTGTAAAAAAATTCACCAACATCTTGAGGAAATTAGTAAAAATTAGCATATTTCTACATTTAAATGTATCTGCTTTTAAGACAGATAGTAATAGCACACAAAATAGTTACTAGTTAACATTTTTTTAGAAAATTAATTTTAATATAGAAAATTGTTTAACACAGAAGGTTTTACCAAAGACACGCAACTCAAAATGTATTGCCCAGGTTCTGCAGTTTTTAGAAATATCCCACATGTGACCCTAGTGCGCCACATGACTGAAATACTGGCCTCAGAAGCAAAGGAGCACCTAGTGGATTTTGGGGCCTCCTTTTTATTAGAATATAGTTTAGGCACTATGCCAGGTTTGAAGAGGTCTTGTAGTGCCAAAACATAGGAAACAACCCCAAAAAGAGACCATTTTGGGAACTACACCCCCAAGGAATGTATCTAGGGGTATAGTGAGCAATTTGACCCCGCAGGTTTTTTGATAAATGTATTTGTAATTAGGTTGTGTAAATCAAAATAGAATTTTTTTCTCATAAAATATAGATTTAGCTACAATTTTTACATTTAACTAAGGAATAAAGGAAAAAAAGCACCCCAACATCTGTGAAGAAATTTCTCCCGAAATTGCCTGGACATATGACAGGGCTCAGAATTGAAAGAGCACCATGCCCATTTGAGTCTTATTTTGGTGAATTTAACTGCATTGGCCCACAAGTGCAGGGCTTCAAGGTCAAATACTGAAACAAACCCCCAGAAGTGACGCCATTTTAGAAACTACACCCCTCAAGGCATTTTTTGAGGGGTGTAGTGAGCATTTTCACACCAGAGGTGTTATTTTTTATTAGAAATTAATGCACAGCGGAGGGTGCAAAGCGAAAATATTTTTTTCCACAGATATGTAATTTCAGTGCCCAATATGGGTGCACAGCTTATGCCGCCATGAAAAGACAGCTCTCTAATTATTATGCCGTGTTTCCTAGCTTTAGATACACTCTACATGTTTGTTGCCCTAATATTTTGCCTGGACATATGACCGGGTTCAGGAGTGAAAAAGCACCATGCGCATTCGAGGCCATTTTAGCGCTTTATGAAGCATTGGCCAACAATTGCTGGACTCTCAGGTCAAATAGTAAAACAAACCCCCAAGAAGTGGAAACGACACCCCTCAAGGCATTTATCAAGAAGGAACCAATGCTCAGGGGAGGGTGCAAAGTGTACATTTTCTACTGATATGCCATTTTAGTGCACAATATGTTTTACCCATTGTGTGCCACTGAAGACAAGTACCTCATAAACCGTTAAGCGGACTCTCCCGGGTATGGCGATGCCATTTATGAGGATGTAAATTGATGTTTGGGCACACTGTAGGGTACACAAGGGAGAGAGCGCCATTTGGCTTTTGGAGCCCAGATTTTTCTTGATAATAGTTCTGTTTGGGGCTTTACTGGTATTTCAGTTTACAATGTGGGGGCATATGTAAGCTGTGCGGAGTACATCAGGGCATAATAAAAGGGTATAATAATGCGGTAAATGAATAATAACATGCAGATGTGTGGCAAGTGTCACACTGATAAATGGTGCCCGATTTTAACCCCCTTTTGGAACACACGCTGCACATTTTGTATCTACATTTTCTGAGAGCCAGAACTGTTTTATTTTTTCATCAACTGAGCTGTGTGAGGGCTTATTTTTTTGCGGGACAATCTGTTTTCATTGGTACCATTTTGGGGTACATGCAACTTTTTGATCATTTATTTATTTATTTTTTTGTGAAGCAGGGTGACCAAAAAACAATCAATTTTTTTATTCTTTTTTTATTTATTTTATTTATTTTTTTATTCTTTTTTTTTACGCCGTGCATCATGCTTTATAAATGACATATTGAAATTATTTTGCGGGTCGCTACCATTACGGCGACACCAAATGTATATAGTTTTTTTTATATTTTACAGCGTTACCACGGATAAAATCATTTTTTTTTATCGTTTATTGTTTGGGTTGCCATATTCTAAGAGCCCTAACTTATTTTTGCGTCAAAAAGGCTGTGTGAGGGCTTGCTTTTTGCGGGACGAGCGGTTGTTTATATTAGTACCATTTTGTGGTACATGCGACTTTTTCATCATTTTATCAAAAAATTTCTGGGAAGGCGAGGTGATCAAAAAAGTGTGACTGGCATTATTGTTTATGGTGTTCACCGTGCTGGATTTTTTGTTTTACAGTTGGGGTCGTTACGGACGCGGCAACACCAAATATGTGTACTTTTTTAATGTTTTCAGTTTTTTCCTGTAATATAAGTTTTATTATGGGAAAAAATGCTTTTTTTGTTTATGTAACGTGAAACTTTTTTTTTTTTTTTTTAGTCAACATTTTTAGTAACTTTTTTTTTGTCCCACTAGAGGACTTGAAGGCCTGAAGCCCTGATTGCTATTCTAATATACTGCAGTACACACGTAGTGCAGTGTATTAGGGCACATTCAGACGTGGCGTTATTGCTGTTGAATTCTGCTGCGGACAGTCCGCAGTTAAATTCTGCAGCTGCCGTTTTTTGCATGTCTTTCTATACATTTTTAGGAAACTTAGCTCAGACGTTGCAGAAAATAACTGTGCGGAAACTAGGCTGCGGTGCAGATTCTTCCCTCCGCAGCATGCTCATTCCATTGCGGAGAAGAAGCTGACTTTCACTGCGGATCTCAGCATTTGCATTGCAAAGGCTGAAATCTGCAGCAAGTCTGCTGTGATATCCACAACGTCTGAATTACCTGTCAAATATGAAAATGTTGCTGCAAATTCGCAAAGAATCTGCAGCAACATTTTCAGCTGAAAAATTCCGCCACGTCTGATCAAGGCCTTAGAGCTGTCAGTCATATACTGACAGCAAGCTTATTAGGTCCCATCTCTTGGGTGTGCTGGGCCTAATAGGCTTCTCTACTTGGCAACCAGGAGGCAATTGTTAGGCCTCCGGTTGCCATAACAACCATAGGCACCCTCGCAATCGCGTCACAGCAGTGTCGATGGAGTACAAACCATCGAAATGCTGTGGTCGCAATTGACAGCAGCATTTAGGGGGTTAATCGGCGAGGGTTGGACAGCAGTCCAGTTACTGCCGTTACAGCAGAGTTTCAGCTGTGATATACAGCTGACACCCGCTGGTGATGGAGCAGGCTCAGCTTCTGAGCCTGCTCTATCACTGTCAAGGACAGTTACGCGACAATGCGCTAACCCCTTGGCGGCAGCGACGTAAATGTACGTGACATGTCGTAAAAGGGTTAATAACATATCTTCTATTTTCCTACATATATGGGGGGGTCACAGAAAAACTGTACAAATATTAGGTTGGGTTAGAAAGAAAATCACATTTTTATACTGAGTTAAAGTCTCCTAATATGTCTCACGCCTTACAATGGTGACTTTGGAACAGATTATCTGAAAAATTACGCAACTTTTTATATTGGTCCAGTTTTTATTATGTAAATAGAAAACAAATTGCTTATAGTCATAGCTGGAGGCTGGGCATTACCTGGCACTTGTACCCGCTTAGCATGTTAGAATTTGAACTGGCAGACTACTTGGGCCTCTGTAGATTTCCAGTGCAGCAGTCCTATACCATTCAGTTCTGCGCACATGACCCGTAAATACTGTGCGGGGGAAGAATTTATTAAGACTGGCATTCCAGTCCTAATAGGAAACAAGCGGAGTAAGATGCAACAAATTTCTTAAGAGGTGCATGCTACATTTACGCTATAATTTACGCCAGTTTCTGGCACAAATAATAATAAATGCGTCGGGCCATAGGTTTATTTAAAAAAAGTGTCAAGGGCGACGAAAACGGCGCGACAGTCTAAATTTTTGTCAGTTTTGAGCGGTTTACGATTTTTCTACGCCAGATAACAGGCGTAGAAAAGTTGTTAAATTCCTCCTATGTTTTTACATGTGATAATCAAAAGATAATAGTTCTAGAAAATGCTACTAGTACTATTTCTATTCCTATCCACACCACACATGGATCCTGCGGCAGGGTTGTTGGTGGAGTGATAGTTCAGATCTACCAAGTCTACACAGAACTTTATTCTTTTACAAGTGAGTGTCATGAAGAGAGACTGAAGACCCGACTGTAATGTAGAAGATGAAGCTCCAGATCTTAGTGCTCAGTGTAGGAATGACTCCCTCCTTGCACTCCACATATAAGAACACTACATATTTCTCCATGTGTAAATATCTTTATATACTATCTGTGTGTTCAGCAGCCAGTGACACACGGACTGCCCGCTAGAGCAGAAGACATGGAGCGCCGGCAAGAGAAAGAAGGCACCGGCGACATGAGTACCATGATGGCATCAGCACTGCTGGCCGGCTTCACTATAAGGGTATGTTCACACGTTGTGTAAACACTGCGGATTATATGCCACGTATTTCATTGTGTAAAATCCACAGAATAATACAGTAGCAGCAAAGTGGATGAGATGTAACCAAATCTCATCCAAACGTTGCGTAAAAAATCCACCAAAAATCTCTGAAATTGACCTGTGGTGCGGTTTTTCATTCCCCAGCATGTCAATCTGCTTTGGATCCGCTGCTTTTCTGTTGTGTGTTTTTCCCATTGAATTCAATTTTTGCGGCGGAAACAATGGGATTCCGTTACAAAATTTGCAATTCAGAAAAAATAAAAAGCTTTTTGTCGTTTAAAATGAATAATAAAGGTTTATACTTACCACCCAGGTGTTGTCATAGCGACTCATTCTTTTATTGTCCGTCCAGGCCAGGCTCCTGGAGTGACGTTTTATCTCATGTGACTGCTGCAGCGGTCACATGGGCTGTAGCTTTATCCCAGGAGGCCGCACTGCAAGGACAACACGGGGACGCGTCGCCATAACTATGTAGAACGGGCTTAAGTATAAGTGTTTTTTTTTTCTGCAGTGGACATTGCGCCTGAAAAACTGCACCACAATTTGGTGTGTTTTTTCGTCCGGAATTCCCTGCAGGTTCCAGGGCGGAAATGCTGTGTACTTTTACGCAGCGTATTCGCCCTGTGTGAACATGGCCTTACTGTCAGTGTCTTTTATTACTTCATTTTCAATGTATAATTTATATAACCACACTAAATAATTGGTGTAGAAAAGCTGTTGAATTTCACCCTATGTTTTTACATGTTATAATAAAAAGATAATAGAAATAGTACTAGTAGCATTTTCTAGAACTATCCACACCACACATGGATCCTGCGGCAGGGTTGTTGGTGGAGATATAGTACAGCTCTGCCAGGTCTGCACAGAACTTTATTCTTTTACAAGTGACACAGTCCTGAAGGGAGACTGAAGACCCGACTGTAATGTAGAAGATGAAGCTCCAGATCTTACACCTCATGCACACGACCGAGTGTGCCGTCCGAGTCCCGTCAGTGATCCGAGGAAAGATAGGACATGTTCATCTATTTTTCCTCGGATCAGAGACTCCGACCATTTTTCATGGACCCGATTCACCTGTTATAGTGAATGGGTCCGTGAAGACTATCGGGTGTCACTCGGATCCTTTCAAAAACGGCCTGAGTGGCACAACGGTCGTGTGCATGAGCCTTTAGTGCCCAATGTAGGAATGACTCCCTCCTTGCACTCCACATATAAGAACACTACATATTTCTCCATGTGTAAATATCTTTATATACTATCTGTGTTTTCAGAAGCCAGTGACACACGGACTGCCTGCTAGAGCAGAAGACATGGAGCGCCGGCAAGAGAAAGATGGAACCATGGACGTACCTACCATGATGGCATCAGCACTGCTGGCCTGCTTCACCAATACTGTCAGTGTCAGAGTCTTTTATGTCTGCATTTCAGTGTATAGTTTATATATATTGCAGCACTGGACACTTTATCACTGACCACATACCACATCAGTATAGTAAGGCAGTCCTAAAAGAGAAATTCACTTCTACCCTACATATTGTTCCAAATATTAGCCGTTCTACTGACCACGGAGTACTTTTATATGTAAGTATTCCAGTGTACGCTGCCCTTTACATTCTATAGTATCCTATACTGCAGAATATGAAGAAGAGAAGGACAGAATTATGTAAATCGTGTCCTGGAAATAACAAAACTCCACCATGTCCCTCCATTTCTCTGCAGCCATGAAGTAATAGATCTTCTCTGGTAATGCCAGTGACATCGGTAGTAATGTTCTGCATCCTAAGAGAATCACCTCACTGTTACAGCTTTATTCTTTATATCATTCCTTACACTAGATTCATACCGGTTACATTTATATTTTATCCATTATAAAATAATATCATATGTTCAGTATAATAAGGAAACCAGCACTTTCTGCAACTTTTATCAGGGCCAGTTTGAGGTGCCTGGGCAGTAAATCTGGTGGGTACCCATCATAATTGTAATTTTACGGGTACATGACAACTTTTTCTATAAGGTAAATCTGTATAGAAATGCATTTGTTGTCAGCCGTTTTATACCAGATAAAGCTCAGCACATGTAGTACAGGTTTCTATAGGAGCTAGTCTGTATACACGTGTACTGAGCTCCATGTGATATAAAATGATGGACAGAACATATACATTTCTATACAGACCAGTCCTTATAGAAACTGGTATATGATAAACCTTTTTCTACAAAGGGAAATCCGTGTAGAATTGAATGCACTTCTTGTGCAATATTGTAAATTACATATAAAACCTCTTACATGTTCTGAGTGGTCTATGTGATATAAATGGTGCAATTTCTACACAGACTAGCCCTTATAGAAACTGGCAAGTACTAAACTGGTCTATCATATATCCTTTTTCTACAGGGGCAAGTCCGCAGAAATGTCCAGGTTTTCAACCATATAATACTGAATAGAGAGCCATAATATCTAGTCATAATGGGCACTAAGAGATTTCTCTAGTGGAGCCAGGGCAGGGGCTAGTCTACCTGCACCCAGAATCAGAGCGCCCCCTGTTGTGTCTGTGACTCCTCCGAGTTTATCTCCTGCTGCCCGGCAGAGAATGAATTGCTCCTGCCTGTCCAGTTCTTTTTTGTGCCTCTGGCAGTACATGCCACCCTCCGCCAGCCCTTACAGTAAAGTCCCTAGCCACCCCTGTACCCGTAAGGCTGAGATCTGTGTTGTAGCCGATGACATGACGTCATTACATTGGCCTAGCACAGTAACACAGAGCTCCTGCTAACTCCTGCTGCCTGTCCTGCTGAGAATGAATGGCTCCTGCCTGTCCAGTTCTTTTCTGTGCCTCTGGCAGTACATTCCACCCTCCGCCAGCCCTTACAGTAAAGTCCCTAGCCACCCCTGTACCGCTAAGGCTGAGATCTGTGTTGTAGCGATGACATGACGTCATTACATTGGCCTAGCACAGTAACACAGAGCTCCTGCTAACTCCTGCTGCCTGTCCTGCAGAGAAGGAATGGCTCCTGCCTGTCCAGTTCTTTTCTGTGCCTCTGGCAGTACATTCCACCCTCCGCCAGCCCTTACAGTAAAGTCCCTAGCCACCCCTGCACCGCTAAGGCTGAGATCTGTGTTGTAGCCGATGACATGACGCCATTACATTGGCCTAGCACAGTAACACAGAGCTCCTCCCAACTCCTGCTGCCTGTCCTGCAGAGAAGGAATGGCTCCTGCCTGTCCAGTTCTTTTCTGTCCTGTCCCTCTGGCAGTACATTCCACCCTCCGCCAGCCCTTACAGTAAAGTCCCTAGCCACCCCTGCACCGCTAAGGCTGAGATCTGTGTTGTAGCCGATGACATGACACCATTACATTGGCCTAGCACAGTAACACAGAGCTCCTCCTAACTCCTGCTGCCTGTCCTGCAGAGAAGGAATGGCTCCTGCCTGTCCAGTTCTTTTCTGTCCTGTGCATCTGGTAGTACATGCCACCCTCTGCCAGCCCTTACAGTAAAGTCCCTAGCCACCCCTGCACCGCTAAGGCTGAGATCTGTGTTGTAGCGATGACATGACGTCATTACATTGGCCTAGCACAGTAACACAGAGCTCCTCCTAATTCATGCTGCACAAAGATGAAGAGATCACATGGGGGAGATGATGGTGCAGCTGGGGGAGGGCTGACGTTGATGGAAGTGCTCCCAGACTCCCCTGCAGGCTGCAGTTGTGACGTTTACTAGCACTGCGCCTGTGGCGCTCATCATTTAAAGGGGTTTGCCTATCAGGGACATTTATGTCATATCCAGAGGATATGTCATAAATATCAGATAGATGCGGGTGCATTGCTGGGTCTACACAGTGGACAGTGGTAAGGGGGTCCTGTGCAACTGCGACCGCTGTGACTACTATAGCTACACCACTAGGTGTGGATTGATATTTTTAGAATTCTCTTGGAATGTCTCTAAAATTTTAATAAATGGAAATGAATCAAGTTTTAATTCATTAATTATAAAACATTTGTTAAGTTAAAAAAGAAAACTAAATACAAACTGTTCTATTGTAGCCTCCACCACTCCACGTTATGGCGCACATCCTGAAGAAAGCCGAGGACTATGTAAGTTATATCAGCAGATGATCCTATTATTACACAGAACTTCTGTAAGTCCACAGAAAAAAACCTAACCAGAATAAATTTCAACCCTACACACACACTATATATATATTATATGTATAAATATATACACACACATATATACATGTGTGTGTGTATATGTATATATATATATATATATATATATATATATATGTATGTATATAGCCCACTCCAAAATACGAGACAGCACTCCAGTTGTAGTGAAAAATAGGATCACTTTAATCACCCTTTGCGACGTTTCAGCCCTACTCCATGGGGCCTTTCTCATTGCTAGAGATATATACACATATAATATATGTGTGTGTGTGTGTATATATATATATTATATGTGTATGTATGTATATATACATATATATACACCGTCACATAGAAATATATATACATACACATATACCTATTGTAGCAGTTTGGGGAGTGTTGTTAGGTAAAGCGACACTGAGCGCAGTATTCTTGTTAAACAGGACTTAGAAGCTTTATTTCTCTTTCAAGCAGCAAAGTGCAATAAACACAAAGGAATCTTGTTTCATCAGCATACACAAAGCTTAGAACAGAAAGAAACGTTTCAAGTAATAAAAGTTCAAGTATAAAGCACGCAGTCCAGCCCTTTGCAGGGGTTAGCTCTCACCCCTCTGTAAATATCAGGTCTGTTCAGCAGCAGACCAGTCTTCACACTCTTGCTTTCTCACACTCTCCCAGCAGTGCTTTTCTCTTATTTAATCACCCTGCAATTGTAGATGAACACAGCACTCCACGCAGCTCTATATTAGGCCATGTGCACGTTACCAGAGGATGAATCAGTTCCCAAACTTGAATACATAAGAACCATAGGACAAAATAACGGCACCAGGACTTCCAGATAGATGAAAAAAAGGGTGGATTTATTCACCTCAAGTGAGCAGCGACGTTTCGGGGTTCGTCACAGAACCTTTCTCAAGCTGTACAACACTACACACATTGTCAGGTACAAATAGGAAGTACATCCAATAATTAACATAAAACCAATTGATGTACAATTTACAAAAATCAAGTGTATACATAGAACTTTCAACCCATATTATGGAACAGTTTTACAAAGTGCATAAGTACAATCGTACTTTCATATATCAGGTGCAATGTACGTGGATACAAAATATGTAAAAACAATCTACTGTGCTTTAATTAGCAATTAGGCTAATCAATGAAAGCTGCAGAGGCCAATCTACAAGATATAGTTATATGTAAATCACATAGGAAATCATACATTACCAATTTGTTGCACAACTTGAGACAGCAGCGTTAGCGCGCGCCTACTGCGCATGCTCAAAGATGGAGCCAAGACCGGAAATAGAGTCTATGTAACGCAAGCGGTGAGTAAATCACCAATGCGCATGCGCCGGATCGAAACTTGCGTTCCAGCCCATTTGCGCATGCGCGGGCTGCGTTTACCCAATGTCACAGTTCTACAAACCTAAAAAATTCACACTAGGGATGCACGATGCATCGAAACTTCGATACTGTTCAATACCGTTATTTCATGTATTTCGATACTTAGCTGTATGACTGTATGAGAGTGGGGCTGCAGCTGTGTAATACAGCCATTGCCTGCTCCCGAGTCCTGACAAGTGCGCGCCATCAGGACAATGTGATGCGGCCAGCGCTACACTAATGAGCGGCAGCACTGAAGACAGAACATGGCGGGCGCACTGCAAAACACCCACATGTTCTGTTCTCAGTGCCTGAACCGCCGCTCATTAGTGCAGCGCCAGCCGCATCACCTCATGCTGACTGCGCACGCACTTACTGTCAGGAACGGGGCAATGGCTGTATTACACAGCCGCAGCCCCGCTCTATAACGGCGGAGATCAGAAAAACCTCTAATTTCCACTGCTATTCCCCTGAATGCTGCGATCAAAGCTGAACGCAGCATTCAAGAGGAAGTGAGAAGGGGGGATGCCCCTTGGATCGCGTCACAGGGAATTCCTGTGACGCGATTGAGGGACATACCATATATGGGCAGACAGGTATGTCCTAACAACTGCCTGTGTACTATCAGTAAACAGGCTAATGTACTGCCATATAGAAATATACCAGTACATTAAAGTTTAAAAATAAAGTAAAAACACAAAGTAATGTTAAATTTAAAAAAAATACACATACACCTTTTTTGCAATAAACATTAAAATAAGTCTCAATACATAAAAGATATACATATTCAGTATTGGCGCGGCCGTAATAACCATCACAACAATTTTTTTTCATCATTTGTGATGTGTACGCTGTAAAAAAATAAAATAAACACTGCTTTTTTCACTTATTGTGGGGCACGAGGTGTGATGAATTTAACCTCCATGTGCCTCACATTAATTGTAATTAACCCCATCATGTACCTTACACATTAACCCATTATGACTGAGAAACATGATTGGGTTAATTACTATTAATGTGAGGCACATTTAAAATTCATCACACTTCGCGCCTCACATCAGAAAACGGAAGAACTTTTTTTTATTATTACTGTTGGCAAAGTATCGAATTGGTATCGAAATCGCAATACTAAATGAAGTATCAGTGTCGAAGTCCAAATTCTGGTATCGTGACATCCCTAACACATACGCACACACACAAACATAAGATACAGCCGCTCTGTATACAACATACAGAGCAGCTGTATCTTAAAAAGTTAAAATAATTTTGAATAAAAACTAATTATAAAGTTGCACAAAACACACTGATTGACTTTATTAAATTTTTTAACAAAAAAAAAACATTCCTTTTGAAAGGCTTTATACAATGTTATCTTTCTAGTTCTCCAAGGATATACAAGTGGAGGAATTTACCATGGAGAAGGTAAGAGCCTCATTTCTTGGAAAATCATAAAATCTTCCTAACCATGGAAAACCGACGTAGCGGAGTACAGGCTCATAGATTCTCTATCAAGCTCGTACTTCGCTACATCAATTTCCGAAAAAAGCCGAATAAAAACTACATAGCTAAGCGCTCACACGAGCGCTTCTGCTGCTTCGTTTTAGCTATTGGTGGGGGTCTCAATGCTCGCACCCCCACCAATTAAAACTTATGACCTGTCACTATGACATGTCAGGAGTTTGTTGAACATTTAGGTAAACTTTAATTTTCCAGGAACTTCTCTAGAGCTGCACTAGATCAAAACGACAATGATCAATTTATTTTAAGTATTCTATTCAATTTATTTACAGATGAGAGACAAAGGACTGAAGATCACCGAGTACTATGTAAGTGATATCAACAGACCATCCTATTAACACACAGAATATCTGTAGAGATACATATATGCAGTTAGGTCCAGAACTATTTGGACAGTGACACAATCTTCATTCATGATTTGCGCTCTGCATGTTTTACATTGGATTTGAAATGAAACAACTGAGATGCAATTGAAGTGTAGACTTTCAGGTTTAATTCAAGTGGTTGAACAAAAATATCCTGTGAAACGTTTAGGAATTGCAACCATTTTTCTAAACAGACTCCTCATTTCAGGGGCTCAAATGTAATTGGACAAATTAACCTAACCATAAATAAAATGTTTTTTGTTAAATACTTTGTAGAGAATCCTTTGCAGGCAATGACTGCCTGAAGTCTGGAACGCATGGACATCACCAAACGCTGGGTTTCCTCCTTTGTGATGCTTTGCCAGGCCTTTACTGCAGCGTCTTCAGTTGTTGCTTGTTTGTGAGTCTTCCTGCCTTAAGTTTTCGCTTAAGCAAGTGAAATGCATGCTCGATAGGGATGAGATCTGGTGATTGACTTGGCCATTGCAGAATATTCCACTTCTTTGTCTTAAAAAAAACTCCTGGGTTGCTTTCGCAGTAAGTTTTGGATCATTGTCCATCTGTTCTGTGAAGCGACGTCCAATCAACCTTGCTGCATTTGGTTGAATCTGAGCAGAAAGTATATCCCTGAACAATACAGAATTCATCCGGATGCTTCTGTCTTCAGTCACATCATCAATAAACACTAGTGACCCAGTGCCTTTTGGCAGCCATGCATGCCCATGCCATCACACTGCCTCCACCATGTTTTACAGAGGATGTGGTGTGCTTTGGATCATGAGCCGTTCCAAGCCTTCTCCATACTTTCTTCCTCCCATCATTCTGGTACAGGTTGATCTTAGTTTCATCTGTCGAAAGAATGCTGTTCCAGAACTGGGCTGGCTTCTTTACAATGTTGTTTGGCAAAGTCTAATCTGGCTTTTCTATTTTTGTGGGTGATTAATGGTTTGCACCTATTGGTGAACAGTCTGTATTTGCTCTCATGAAGTCTTGTCTTTATGGTAGACTTAGATACTGATACACCTACTTCCAGGAGAGTGTACTTCACAGGGTAGGTGTTGTGGAGGGGGTTTTCAATTACCTATGGTCCCTTGAAAAAGAGGCAGCTACATATTAAAGAGCTGTAATTTCTAAACCCTTCCTCAAATTAGGATGTGAATACACTCAAATTAAAGCTGAGGGTCTGCACTTTAAACCCATATTGATTATATAACTGTATATTCAATATGTTTTGGTAAACAGCTAAAATGCCAAAACTTCTGTCACCGCCAAATAAGTCTGGACCTAACTGTATATATCAAATAGAAGCCCCTATTCCATGACTGAGGGATGATAGAGTTCGCTCCTAGTAAACCCTTCTAAACCCCCTACTGAGGCCAACCACCCAATCCCATCCTTGTACTCCTATTTCCCTCAATAAGGACAGACTCATGATTGGATAAGGTTGGCCACAGCAGCCATTTTATTGACAAACAATAACTAATAAAAATATTACCATCAAATATAAATAATCAACATTATCAACATTAATAACAAACATTCCGAGCAAAGAGATCCTTGGAGCTAAGTAGGGTATCTGCTCAGCCACTCTGCCGATAAGTGCAGTATTTACCCCCAGCCGATTCCCCACAGGCTCAGGGGCAGCGTATCCAACTGCAGATGGCCAATAATTCAACCTTGCTCCCAGGGACACCACCCAGCAGGAGCCCAAAAATAGCCGGAGCCTCCATATTGCACAATTTGGGAAGGACCATACCCACGATGAGTTCCTCCCCCACCAATTTAACACCATCTCCAAGGACCTCCAACCTGCCAACCACTGCCATGAACGAAACGCAGCATAAAAAAATGATAAAACAAATAGTGAGGGTGGGCGGAAAACTTCACCTGCGTGTGCTTCTCCTCCTAATGGCGCAGGCACTGCCTTCGTGCCACTATAATCCTCAGCCTCCACCCCATAACCTCTCTCCTCCTATGACCCCGATCATGTGGCCTCCTCCTATGTCCTGTGGCCCGGGTTGGCCTTTCTTTCCAACAGCTGAAAAGTAGATTTATCACTGTAACTGTTTTTACCAGCACAAATCCCCCCTCCTCCACCACAGATATATAAAAGAATGATAAGAAAATAATATGGTAGAATTATATTTTATTTCTTTCCTTGTATAAGGATAAAGATGCAGAAGAAGATGCTGAGGACGGGGTAAGAGCCTCACTGTTACTATTACAAGATAGACATGACATATAAACCTCAACCACAGCACAGAATAACATTAAACATCTCAGAGCCCAACAAGAGGGTCTATAGTTCGGCAGAATATCGTTCAGAAGGAGTTTTCCATAAATAAATCTACATGCGGGATCATTCAGTACTGACAGCAGAGTGTGAGAAGGAATCTGAAATGGGTGAACATGGCATTCACAAGAAAAATAGGAGATTATATAGAACATTATTATATAACCCCAAAAAATTAATTCTTCCCTGTTCTGTTGTAGCCGATCTACATGAAGCTGGACGACGGCATGATGATCCCGGAAGATGTAAGTGATGTCAGCAGATAATGGTATTACTTCATGAAGATTAAATTCTTTATATTCACATTATATTAAAACCAGAAATGTAGTTATTACTGGAAATAGCGCTCACAATGTCTCTGACAGATTCCTTACATATCACACTCAGCATTTACTCATTCTGAACATTATCTGTTACATTTCAATGTGTAGTTTTAGGTTTCATAGACTCCCCAGCTTATAGACGGGCCGGCCTCAGATTTAACCTTTCCCGTCGCTGTACTGTCTTTTTATGTCGGGACAGGGTATTTAAAAATGGCGCATGCTTTGAAGCCCAGCTGGCGCCATAGCTTCTGGGTCTCTGTTGTGTTACACACCAGGGACCCAGTGGCAATGCTTGCTATCAGAGACATCTCTGATTTCAAGCATTTAACCCCTCAGATCCCCGCTACGGCTGCTATAGCGGTAGTTACGCCACTGCCTCAGATGCTGGGGTCAGATGTGACCACCAGCATCTGAAGGGTTTTTCCCTTTCCGTTTGTGGCTGGTCACCGTCTCCCATGTGGTGAGATCGCGGGAGCCAGTGTGTTCCTATAGTAGCCGGGAACCTTGTAAACGCTCCTAGTCCTGCTATAGGAAGATTTGCACTGATGCAATCAAGCAATGCACTGATCTGATTTGCAATAGATTTCAATACTGTGAGTGCAGTCTGTGGCATAAGCGATCTAATGATCGCAGGTTCAAGTCCCCTAGGGGGGCTAAAAAAAATTATATTTAAAAATATAAAAATTTAAATCACCCCCCTTTTCCTATATCACATATAAAAATAAATACACAAACAAATAAACAAATACAACAGTTATCCCAACGTCCAAAATGCCCGAACCATAAAAAAATACAAATATTTACCCTATATGGTGAACGCTGTAGCTGGAAGAAAGATCAAAATGGCCGAGTCAAACCAGACTCCAAAATTAATTGAGAACCCTGACACCTAAATTAATTAAAGGGGTTTTCCTATGATGGACATTTATGACATGTCTCTAGAACGGGGCCCCCTAAACTCTGTTCTACCTTTTTCTGCTCCCGCTGCCTTCCGGCCACTTCCTGACTATTTGGTTGGGACTCACGAAAACAGCGTAGCTCGCTGAGCTACAGTGCTTCCGTAAGTCCCATAGTAGTGAATGGCAGTTATGGAAGCAGCGTAGAATGCGAGCTACGCTGTTTCTGTAACTACCACTCATTTCTATGGTACTTACGAGAACTATGCTGATTTCTTCTTCATGGTCGGACAATCTCCTGCTTCAGCCACTAAACAGAGCGGTAGAACGGGGTTTAGGGGGCCCTGTTCTAGAGAAAGGTGATGTTCCCAGAAGAGGGACCCGCATCTATCTGACATTTATAACATATCCTGTAGATATGTCATAAATGTCTCTGATGGGAAAACCCCTTTAAGACCCCTAAATAAATTCCAAAAACCAGACCAGGACCCCAGGTAATTCAGAACCCTGACCAAGCCCAAAAATTAATTCAGACCCCTAGGCTGACGCAAATATAAATTCAGACCTAACCCCAAAACGAATTCAGACTTTAACCCAAACTAAATTTAGATCCCAAAACACACCAAAAATAAAGTCAGACCACAAACCAGACCACTGCATTTACTTTTTCTTCTTTGCCGGGTCTTCTTCATCTCCAGGCTCTGCGGCACTAGGCTCTGATACTGCCCAGCATCAGAAACTTGTGTTCAGCACTGGACACAGGGAAAAAATGCCGCGGCGCTCAGGAGTGAAATGCGGGTGCAGAGCGATAAGTGATAGTGGCTGTTATATAGTGAATTTGATTTGCATAGCTGAATAAATAAGCTTCTGATTCTCTCTAGTGTAGAAGTTTTTATTTTGCTTTCTTTGAAATATTAGTATAAATAGCTCAGCGTTCTGCACGTTTATAAAATGGACTGAATAATTTCCTAATATATTGTTATTATGGGAATCGCTTCCTTAATTAGCAATTGCCACTCCCATAAACCTACAGAAATGCCACTATAAATACACAATATTATTCTCAAATATGTAAGGATGCACACCTTATATAGACGTAGTATTGGTGCTATGAAGGTTCGGGCTGGATGACCCACAATAGTGATCAATAAAACCTAAAAGTACTCCAATGATTCTTTCGGAATATTTTCAAGATAATTTTATTATGAATAATTCATACACGATATTCCTTTTCAAGCGATATTTCTTGGACGTTTCGACCTCACCTAGGTCTTTATCACAATCGCTGTAATAACATAATATGTATAACATATGTAATCACATAATAAAGTACAACAGACAACTGAATAGAGTAAACAAATTATATAAAAAACAGAAAAAAACCACACATAATAAACAATGTAAAGAGCAGACTAAGTCAGCAAAGCATATATATTGATCAATAATTCAACATATGAAGTAATGCATCAACCATGAGGGTTGTACAGACATGTAAGTATATTCATACAATGCAATAAAAATACCATCATATACAGGTAAGGATAAATTTTAGATTAGTACTGTCACCTAAGTAACGTGTAATGAGATACTAAAGATATTACTATGTCAGATATATTCATAAAAGTAAACCTTCACAGGAGCTGATGATATCAATAGGAGCTAAAACTATACCATTCCATCAGACCATGACCTAAACCGGTAATATTAGTCGGTGCACAGAATAGAGGTATAATGAGAAAAGAAGAGCCATTTAGTTGTAACAAGAGAGTGAGCATACCTGATAATCGTTGGGATATGGTGTGGACGGCGTCTACCAGACGCTCTCTGATTGCAGTCTGAAAGAAGTAACCCCAAGAAGATATTTAAATAGCGCGCGATATTGCCGGATATCCGGTATTTGGAACGCACTCGGAGTCCCGCGCAAGCACACTACGCTCAGCTGTAGACTTGGCACGCAAGTAAGGGACAAATGTCAATATTAGCTTGATCGCTAATGAACAAGAAACGAAGACGCTAGCGCTGGGATGCCCTAGCCGGTATGTTAAACAACTCACTGGATTTAAAAGAAAAATAGATACACCAAGACAAGTCTAACTGTACTAAAATATTTGAAATAAAGAAATCATAACTGAGGATGTAGGTACATTCTAATGTTCTATCAGAATGGTAGTAATAAGGACAAAACAATAAACAATATACAGGTAGAGTGTAGTAGTAAATTGGATTTATCGTAATCTATATTATGCAGAGAAAGGAAAAGAAAAGTAAGAAAAGTGAACCGGTTTTTAGGTACCTGTATCTGGTCATAATCGATCTCATGTTTCCTATCGTGCCTGGAAGAAATGAACATGGGTATTATATATGGAAATAAGAGAATAGACAGGGATGTAAATACTGTTCAAAACTGAAGATCATATTCCCTATTAAGACCTTTTGGTGCAAGAGTCTCCAGTGTATGTATCCAATACGATTCTCTTGTTTTTAGTAATTTAATATGGTTACCACCCCTTCTAGGTCTATGTACCTGCTCTATGACCTGAAATTTTAATTGGGAAAGATTGTGATTAAATTTCTCAAAATGGTCAGGAAGAGGTAACCAAGTTTTCTTGCATCGTATAGTGGATTTGTGGCTGGATAGCCGATCCTTAATATGTTGTGTGGTCTCGCCTACATAGACCAGGCCACATGGACATTTGATAAGATACACCACAAAATTAGAATTGCATGTAAAATAACCTTTTACCGGAAAGGTCTTATTGTGATGTGGGTGTTGAATCTTATCACCCTTAACCCCTTCCCTCTTTAGCCACTTTTGACCTTCCTGACAGAGCCTCATTTTTCAAATCTGACATGTGTCACTTTATGTGGTAATAACTCCGGAATGCTTTCACCTATCCAAGCGATTCTGAGATTGTTTTCTCGTGACACATTGGACTTTATGTTACTGGCAAAATTTGCTCGATATGTTCAGTATTTAATTGTGAAAAACACCAAAAATTAGCGAAAAATTGCAAAAATTAGCATTTTTCTCAATTTAAATGTATCTGCTTGTAAGACAGGCAGTTATACCACACAAAATTGTTGCTAATTAACATCACCCATATGTCTACTTTAGATTGGCATCGTTTTTTGAACATCCTTTTATTTTTCTATGACCTCACAAGGCTTAGAACTTTAGCAGCAGTTTCTCACATTTTCAAGAAAATTTCAAAAGGCTATTTTTACAGGGGCCAGTTCAGTTGTGAAGTGGTTTTGAGGGCCTTATATATTAGAAACCCCAAAAAAGTCACCCCATTTTAAAAACTTCACCCCTCAAAGTATTCAAAACAGCATTTAGAAAATGTCTTAACCCTTTACACATTTCACAGGAATTAAAGCAAAGTAGAGGTGAAATTTACAAATTTCATATTTTTCTGCAGAAATACATTTTTAATACAATTTTTTTTATAAAACAGAAGGTTTTAACAGAGAAATGCAACTCAATATTTGTTGCCCAGTTTCTGCAGTTTTAGGAAATATCCCACATGTGGCCGTAGCGTGCTACTGGACTTAAGCACCGGCCTCAGAAGCAAAGGAGCACCTAGTGGATTTTGGGGCCTTATTTTTGTTAGAATATATTTTAGGCACCATGTCAGGTTTGAAGGGCTCTTGCGGTGCCAAAACAGTCAAAATCAACCAAAAGTGACCCCATCTGGGAAACTAGACACCTCAAGGAAATTATCTAGGGGTGTAGTGAGCATTTTGACCGCACAGGTTTTTTACAGAAATTATTGGAAGTAGGCCGTGAAAATTAAAATCAACATTTCTTCAAAGAAAATGTAGGTTTAGCGATTTTTTTTTCTCATTTCCACAAGGACTAAAGGAGAAAAAGCACCGCAAAATTTGTAAAGCAATTTCTCCCGAGTAAAACAATACCTCACATGTGGTAATAAACGGTTGTTTGGAGACACGGCGTGGCTGAGAAGGGAAAGAGCGCTATTTGGCTTTTGGAGTTCACATTTAGCAGGAATGGTTTGCGGAGGCCATGTCACATTTACAAAGCCCCTGAGGTGACAAAACAGTGGAAACCCCAAACAAGTGACCCCATTTTGGAAACTATACCCCTTGAGGAAATTATCTAGGGGTATAGTGAGCATTTTGACCCCACAGGTTTTTTGCAGAAATTTTTGCAAGTAGGCTGTGAAAATGAAAATCTACATTTTTTCAAATAAAATGTAGGTTTAGCTAATTTTTTTTCATTTCCACAAGGACTAAAGGAGAAAAAGCACCATAAAATTTGTAAAGAAATTTCTCCCGAGTAAAACAATACCCCACATGTGGTAATAAACGGCTGTTTGGACACACGGCGAGGCTGAGAAGGGAAAGAGCACCATTTGGCTTTTGGAGTTCACATTTAGCAGGAATGGTTTTCGGAGGCCATGTCACATTTACAAAGCTCCTGAGGGGATAAAACAGTGGAAACCCCCCACAAGTGACCCCATTTTGGAAACTACACCCATTGAGGAAATTATCTAGGGGTATAGTGAGCGATTTGACACCACAGTTTTTTTGCAGAAATTATTGGAAGTAGGCCCTGAAAATAATAATCTACATTTTTTCAAAGAAAATGTAGGTTTAGCTAATTTTTTCTCATTTCCAGAAGGACTGAAGGAGAAAAAGCACCACAAAATTTGTAAAGCAATTTCTCCCGAGTAAAACAATACCCCACATGTGGTAATAAACGGCTGTTTAGACACACGGCAGGGCTTAGAAGGGAAAGAGCACTATTTGGCTTTTTGAGATCACATTTAGCAGGAATGGTTTGCGGAGGCCAGGTCACATTTGCAAAGCCCCTGAGGGGACAAAACAATGAAAACGCCCAAAAAGGGACTCCATTTAGGAAACTACACCTCTTGAGGAATGCATCTAGGGGTGTAGTGAGCATTTTGACCCCACAGATGTTTCATAGAATTTATTAGAATTAGGCAGTGAAAATAAAAACAATCCTTTTTCTTCAATAAGACGTAGCTTTAGCGCAAATTTTTTCATTTTCTCAACAAATAAAGGAAAAAAAGAACCCAACATTTGTAAAGCAATTTCTCCTGAGTACGGCAATACCCCATATGTGGTCATAAACTGCTGTTTGGGCAAACCGCAGGGCTCAGATGGGAAGGACCGCCATTTGGAGTGCAGATGTTGCTGGATTGGTTTCTGGGCACCTGTGGGCCCAAAACAGTGGAAACCCCCCAGAAGTGACCCCATTTTGGAAACTACACCCCTCAATGCATTTACCAAGGGGTGTAGTAAGCATTTTAACCCTGCAGGTGTTTTGTAGAAATTAGTGTGCGCTCAATGTTGCAGAGTGAAAATGGGATTTTTTTCCATAGATATGCCAATATGTGGTGCCCGGCTTGTGCCACCATAACAAGACAGCTCTCTAATTATTATGCGGTGTTTCCCGGTTTTAGAAACACCCTACATGGGGCACTAATCTTTTGTCTGGACATATGACAGGGCTCAGAAGTGAAGAGTACCATGCGGAGTGGAGGCCTAATTTGGCGATTTACAAAGTATTGGTTCACAACTGCAGAGGCTCAGATGTGAAATAATAAAAAGAAACCCCTGATAAGTGACCCCCACTATGGAACTGCACCCCTCAAGGTATTTATTAAGGGGTGTAGTGAGCATTTTCAACCCACAGGTCTTTTCCATAAATGAATGCGCTGTGGATGGTGCAAATTAAAAATGTATATTTTTCCCTAGATATGCCATTCAGTGGCAAATATGTCATGCCCAGCTTATGACGCTGGAGACACACCCCAAAAATTGTTAAAAGGGTTCTCCCGGGTATGACGATGCCATATATGTTGAAGGAAACTGCTGTTTGGGGACGCTGCAGGGTTCAGGGCCGAGGGAGCACCATTTGGCTTTTGGAGAGCGGATTTTGCTTGGTACTATATTTGTTTGAGTATTGCTGGTGTTTTATAATGTGGGGGTACATGTAAGCGGGGCGGAGTATATAAGGGGCATAGTCAGGTGGTATAAAAAAAATAAAATAATCCATAGATGTGTGTTACGCTGTGAAGCAATCCTTTCTGCACAGGCCGGTGTCGCACTGATAAATGGTGTCATTTCTTATCCCCCTTTTGGTCCACACTCCGCACCTTTTGTAGTTTGGGGAATTTTGCTGGGAAAGTGTTGTCCTGGTATAATACGGGCACCGTCTCTTCCAGCGGATATGTTTGGGCTCTCCCCTTCCTGGTTCCCTAATTTTAGGTCCTTGATAAATCGCCTCTTGAAACTGAAGAAATGTTCCCCTCGGGCACAACTGCATATTTTTTTATTTCCTGACTTATTGGAGCCATAACTGATTTTATTTTTCATAGACGTAGCGGTATGAGGGCTGTTTTTTGCGGGACAAGCTGTAGTTATTATTGGTACCATTTTGGGGTACATGTGACTTTTTGATCACCTTTTATCCTATTTTTTGGGATGCCAGGTAAACAAAAAAACGCAATTCTGGCACAGCTTTTTTTGTTTTTTTTATACAGCGTTCACCACGCATTATAAACTACATGTTAACTTTATTCTGCGGGTCAGTACGATTCCGGCGATACCTAATTTATAGCACTTTTTTATGGTTTACAACTTTTTGCACAATAAAATTACTTTTGTAAAAAGAATGTATTTTTTCTGTCGCCAAGTTGTGAGAACCATAACTTTTTAAGTTTTTTGTCGACGGACGTGTATGAGGGCTTGTTTTTTGCGGGACGAGCTATAGTTTTTATAGGTACCATTTTTGGATACGTGCGACTTTTTGATCACTTTTTATTGTAATATTTGTAGGGCAAAGTGACCAAAAAACAGAAACTCTGGTAACGTTTTTTACGGGTTTTTTTTACGCTGTTCACCGCGTGCAATAAATAATATAATATTTTGATACCTCCGGTCGTTACGGTCGTGGCGATACTAAATACATATGGTTTATTATTATTTTTCAATAGTAAAGGACTTGATAAGAGTAAAAGGGGGATTGTGTTTTATTTGATTACTTGAAACTTTTATTGTTTTCAAACTTTTATTTTTTGCACTTTTTTTTACACTTTTTTATACTTTTTTTACACTTTTTCTCAAGTCCCACTAGGGGACTTGAAGGTCCAACGGTCAGATTTATTTTTTTCTAATACATTGCACTACCTATGTAGTGCAATGTATTAGATCTGTCAGTCATTCACTGACAGCAAGCCGTTTAGGCTTCGCCTCCCGGCGGGGCCTAAATCGGCTTCCGTAATGGCAGAGCAGGAGACCATTGTGTCTCCTGTTGCCATAACAGCAGTCGCCAGTCCCGATTGCCTGTCAGGGCTGGCGATCTGCTAGTAACCGCTACGATGCAGCAATCGCTTTCGATTGCTGCATCGAAGGGGTTAATGGCAGGGATCGGAGCTAGCTCCGGTTCCTGCCATTACAGGTGGATGTCAGCTGTACAGTACAGCTGACCTCCACCGCTGATGACGCCGGATCAGCTCCTGACCCGGCGCCATCTTGCCGGCAGCTACGGAAGCCGATCAGGCTCCGCCGCCGGGCGGATCTTGACCGGCTTCGGTGCTAGGCAGACCGGGAGGCCAGTATTAGGCCTCCGGTTGCCATTGCAGCCACCGGAACCCCGGCAATTTCATTGCTGGGGCTCCGATGAGCTGCAAACACCTTAAGTGCAGCGATCGCGTTTGAGCGCTGCACTTAAGGGGTTAATGGCGGGGATCGAAGCTAATTTCGGTCCCCGCCGTCACAGTCGGATGTCAGCTGTAAGATACAGCTGAGATCCGGTGATGATGGCACCGGCTCAGCTTCTGAGCCGGTGCCAAACGTTTGACGTACATGTACGGCATTTTGCGGGAAGTCAATGCTTTCCATGACGTACATGTACGTCAAATGTCGGGAAGGGGTTAATGATGTTGGAACAACATGCACAATGCAAGCAAGGGAAGGTACCATGGCGTTTAGTTTGCAAAAAAGATTGTCGAGGAACCCTCGTAGAGCTGCCAATGTCAGCTCTAATGAGGCGATCCCGGATGTTGAATGATCTTTTGGAACACATCATCACTGGACTAGAAGAATCATTGGAGTGCTTTTAGGTTTTATTGATCACTATAAATACACACACAGGTGCTGTTTATGGACGATTTTAATTCATTAAAATTGCTTAGAATACTTAGAATATTCTTCAATATAATAAAGTTGGAAATCTGGGTTACAACTAAGATGGCTGAATTACAGATCCCTCTGAATAGATCACTACTTATCAGTTTTTCTGTTCTACTTTGCGGTGCTTGGGTGCAGTACAGGGGCGTAACTAGGAAAGACTGGGCCCCATAGCAAACTTTTGACTGGGGCCCCCCCTCCCCTGGGTGTCACACAACCCCCCCCTTGTAGATAGTGCCTTTTTTACAGCCCCCCCATAGATAACGCCATACAACCCCCCTGTAGATAACGCCATACAGCCCCCTCTGTAGATAACGCCATACAGCCCCACTATAGATAACGCCATACAGCCCCCCCCTGTAGATAACACCATACAACCCCCCTGTAGATAACGCCATACAGCCCCCTCTGTAGATAACGCCATACATCCCCCCCTGTAGAGAACGCCATACAGTCCCCTCTGTAGATAACGCCATACAGCCCCCTGTAGATAACGCCATACAGCCCCCTTTGTAGATATCTACAGAGGGGGCTGTATGGTGTTATCTACAAGGGGGTCTGTATGGCGTTATCTACAGGTTGCTGTATGGCGTTATCTACAGGGGGCTGTATGGCGTTATCTACAGAGGGGGCTGTATGGCGTTATCTACAGTGGGCTGTATGGGGTTATCTACAGGGGGGGCTGTATGGCGTTATCTACAGGGGCTGTATGGGGTTATCTACAGGGGGGTGTATGGCGTTATCTACAGGGGGGCTGTATGGCGTTATCTACAGGGGGCTGTATGGCGTTATCTACAGGGGGCTGTATGGGGTTATCTACAGAGGGGACTGTATGGCGTTCTCTACAGGGGGGGCTGTATGGCATTATCTACAGGGGGGCTGTATGGCGTTCTCTACAGGGGGCTGTATGGTGCTATCTACAGGGGGCTGTATGGGGTTATCTACAGGGGCCTGTATGGCGTTATCTACAGGGGGGGCTGTATGTCGTTATCTACAGGGGGCTGTATGGCGTTATCTACAGAGGGGGCTGTATGGCGTTATCTAAAGAGGGGGCTGTATGGCGTTATCTACAGAGGGGGCTGTATGGCGTTATCTACAGGGGGGTCTGTATGGCGTTATCTACAGAGGGGGCTGTATGGCGTTATCTACAGGGGGGTCTGTATGGTGTTCCCTACAGGGGGGGCTGTATGGCGTTCCCTAGAGGGGGGCTGTATGGCGTTCCCTAGAGGGGGGGCTGTATGGCGTTCCCTACAGGGGGCTGTATGGCGTTCCCTACAGGGGGCTGTATGGCGTTCCCTACAGGGGGGCTGTATGGCATTTCCCTACAGGGGGGGCTGTATGGCGTTCCCTACAGGGGGGAGGCTGTATGGCGTTCCCTACAGGGGGGGGGGCTGTATGGCGTTCCCTACAGGGGGGCTGCATGGCGCTCCCTACAGGGTGGGCTGTATGGCGTTCTCTACAGGGGGGCTGTATGGCGTTCCCTACAGAGGGGGCTGTATGGCTTTCCCTACAGGGGGGGCTGTATGGCGTACAGCCCCCCCCGTAGGTAACGCCATACAGCCCCCTCCTGTAGAGAACGCCATACAGAGCACCCCCTGTAGGGAACGCCATACAGCGCCCCCCCTGTAGGGAACGCCATACAGAGCCCCCCCCTGTAGGGAACGCCATACAGCGCCCCCCCCCTGTAGGGAACGCCATACAGCGCCCCCCCTGTAGGGAACGCCATACAGCGTCCCCCCTCCCAAAAAATGCGACCTACAGCGTGTCCGACAAAAGACATGTATCCCCTATCCACAGGATAAGGGATACATGTGTGATCACTGGCAGCGATAGGGAGAACGGGGGACCGAAAGTCCCCCGAGTTCTCCAAGACTTACCTCGGACTTCCGGCGTCTGTGTCGGCAGCTCACTAAAAATGAAAGGAGCACTGGTCACGCATGCGCACAAGCGTGACCGGCGCTCCATTCATTTCTACGGAGCTGCCGACACAAACCTCGGAAGTCTGAGGTTTGTGATGGAGAACTTCAGGGGACTTTCAGTCCCCCGTTCTCCCTATCGCTGCCAGCGATCACACATGTATCCCCTATCCTGTGGATAGGGGATTCGTGTCTTTTGTTTAATGGCAGAGCGGGGAGATACCTCCCTGCTCTGCCGTAGTCATCGGTGGCGTCCCGCTGTAGCAGCCATAGCGGCTGCTAGCGGAGCCTCCGGCCATGGTGGGGGCCCGTGCCGGCGGGCGACACGGCCCCCCCCATGCCGCGGGCCCCGTAGCAGCCGCTACTGCTGCTACGGCGGTAGTTACGCCACTGGTGCAGTAATTTAATCATATGACTGATATCACTAAAGGTTCTGCAGTCCTCCTAGTTGTAGTTTAGTCGGACACTGGAAGCTTGTCAAGAGTAAGACGGCAGGCAGAAGGAATAGTGCATGGAGGCAGCCTCTATGTTAGCAGCAACATTTACTGGGGAGTGTTGACGCGACATGTGCAGCTGCACACCCCTAAAGCAAACCCTGCATAGAGATGCACTAGCTTCTCTACAGAAATACATTAGGGTAACCCTGCATACATAGCTGTTATCACTGTTTTGGCTCTAGAATCATTACACATGGGGGAGTTCAGTGTACAGACCATACAGCCTTTGAAATTACTTCATTTTGTTTACAGGAGCCAACATTGGAGATTACACCCGAAAGAACCATTCATCTAGCTGAAGAGGAAGAAACACCAAGCTGCGCCTGGTTCTGCATTCCAGCAGCCATGATTCTCAGAAGAGCAAGGGCCAGGATTGCGTCGTTCTTCATGAGAGGAGTAAGGGAATCTGCGGTCTGAGAGGTATCTGGGGTCAGGGAGGGAGGGCGGGCATCTGGGGTCAGGGAGAGGGCGTCTAGAAAGAAGTCAGGCGACGGAGAGGGAGGGCGTCAGGCGACAGAGAGGGAGGGCGTCAAGCGACAGAGAAGGAAGGCGTCAGGCGACAGAGAGGGAAGGCGTCAGGCGACAGAAAGGGAGGGCGTCAGGCGACAGAGGGAAAGCGTCAGGCGACAGAGAGGGAGGGCGTCAGGCGACAGAGAGGGAGGGCGTCAGGCGACAGAGAGGGAGGGCGTCAGGCGACAGAGAGGGAGGGCGTCAGGCGACAGAGAGGGAGGGCGTCAGGCGACAGAGAGGGAAGGCGTCAGGCGAAAGAGAGGGAGGGCGTCAGGCGTCAGAGAGGGAGGGCGTCAGGCAACAGAGAGGGAGGGCGTGCGGCTCGCGTCAGGGAGGGTGTGCGGCTCGCGTCAGTCAGGGTGGGTGCGCGGCTCGCGTCAGTAAGGAGGGCATCGGGCTCGCGTCAGTCAGGGAGGGCGTGCGGCTCGCGTCAGTCAGGGAGGGCAGGCGGCTCGCGTCAGTCAGGGAGGGCGTGCGGCTCGCGTCAGTCAGGGAGGGCGTCCGCCCCGCGTCAGCCAGGGAGGGCATCCGGCTCGCGCCAGTCAAGGAGGGCGTCCGGCTCGCGTCAGCCAGGGAGGGCGTCCGGCCCGCGTCAGCCAGTGAGGGCGTCCGGCCCCCGTTAGCCAGGGAGGGCGTCCGGCCCGCGTCAGCCAGTGAGGTCGTCCGGCCCCCGTTAGCCAGGGAGTGCGTCCGGCCCGCCCCAGTCAGGGAGGGCGTCCGGCTCACGCCAGTCAAGGAGGGCGTCCGACTCGCGTCAGCCAGGGAGGGCGTCCGGCTCGCGCCAGCCAGGGAAGGCGTCCGGCTCGCGCCAGTCAGGGAGGGCGTCCGGCTCGCTCTAGTCAGGGAGGGCGTCCGGCTCGCGCCAGTCAGGGAGGGCGTCCGGCTCGCGCCAGTCAGTGAGGGCATCTGAGGTCAGGGAGGGAGAGCATCTGAGGTCAGGGAGGGAGGGAGAGCATCTGAGGTTAGAGTGCATCTGGGGTCAGAGAGGGAGGGAATCAGGGGTTTAAGAAAAAACAAAATATAAAAAAGTATTAGCAATAGGGCCCCATCCAGTGTTATCACTGCAGTGAACCAGGGAGTAGCCGACCGCCAGTACTTGGGGTCAGGAAGGAATTTTTTTTCCCCCACATGGGGGTTATGTTTCGCCTTCCTCTGGTTCACATCCGTTGTTTGCAGTAAATCCTAGAATTTGTCCTGGATGGTTTAGGTAGGTAGTAATAATAGGTATTAATAAAACCTATTTTAATCTATTCATTGTGTCAGTGTCATCTTTTCTGTTTGGTGTGAAATCCCCTGAACGATCTGGTAATAAATCGTCAATTCCTGACACCTGTTACTTCTAAAAAAATAACATTAAAATAAATATACTAAAATTCCTTCAGTCTGGTACAGAACAGTCCACAGAAGCTGATTATCTGGAGTCTGAGAAAAGTAAACATAAAGGAACGGGCATAACAAGAACTTTATGGGACCTGAGCCCCTTCTCCTCACTTGTACCACCCATTATGCATCTTACCCCTGGATAATAACCCCTCCTGAAATAAGGACCTGCCAACCCTCATGATCTGTGGTGTATGTGGAACAGTATCTGGTCTAAGGTGAGTGGTTGAAACACATCACATCACATCACCAGTGTTGGATTATGGTTGACATCTAAAGCTCAGTAATATACACGTTTCTTCTCTTACCACTGCCTTTGGAATTCTGTATAATCGTAGGGGTCATTCCTATAATAGATTACAATAAATTGAGTATGTGGGTTATTGCTTTATAAATGTATCGGGTGAAGTCAAGGCCGACTTCGAGTTATGTGGTGACCTCTGGAGAAATATTCCCCTCCCCCGCCACCAACTAATAATGGTGGAGATTACTTTTGATAGAAATCTGAGAACCATAGAAAGGTTGATATGAGTGCCAGTTCTATATAGCACTTCAGAAGATAATTTTAGGCAGAATTACAGATTCACCAACAACAATACCACAATTAATATGCACATTCAGAGTGCAGCCTGATGAAGAATGTTTTTAGTACAGAAAGAAAAGAACATTTTCTACTAGGTAATGAGCCAATCACTCATAGAGTACCTAAACTGCAGTAGCATGAGTTATTTAAAGAGAATCCATCACTAGTTTATCAATTCCCTATCTCCAAACTAATCTAATAGGCGCTATGATGCTGATAACTACAGGGTGATTTGTTTTCAAAAACGTTTATTATTTGCAAAGTTATGAGCTTTTTTCTAAATATTATAATGTGGCCATACTTGCCAAATAGGAGGTGACTCTTTCTTTTCAGTCTGGGCGGTGTTATGTTTTCTGTATGATGCTGACCAATCGTCATACAGCTTCTCCCCCTTCCCTGCCCAGCAACACAGAGTGATCACATAGTATACAGCTCCACTCCCGACTGTGTATTCAACTGGCGATATCTCCGGTTGTGTCACAGCTAGAACTGCGATCCTGGGGTCATATGAAAGATTAGAATCTCGGGGACGTGTCCTGATGGCAGCAGACATGGTCGTGTGCTGACTTAGCTCCGCTTCCACCTACAACTTAAGCGACAGATAAAGTGTTCTCAGTGTGTAAAAATCTTATCAACAAATCATCCTAAACTCATCCTAAAGACAGATTCTTTCTGTTATTCACTCACTCCGGGAGGAGAACTCAAACATATGACAGAACTGGGACCGGGAATCCCCCAGAGAGCGCGTGGTGCACGGAGCTGAAAGACTGATAAGTGTATGTTCACATAGCCTATTTTCAGCCGTTTTTCGGGCCGTAAACATCGGCGGCTGAATGCCTCCAAACATCTGCAGATTGATTTAAAAACGGCCACGTAAAAAAAGCCTCATAAAAAGAAGAGCATGTCACTTCTTGAGCCGTTTTTCATTGACTAGAATTGAATAGAAAAAGAGCTCTGAAAAGTGCCGTAAAAAACGCCGCAAAAAACTCTAAGGCCCTGTTCACACAGAGTATTTTGACGAGTTTTTGGCGTGGAAATGGCTCCGCAAGACTCATTCAAAACCGGCCGAAAATGCCTTCCATTGATATCAATGGGAGGCGGAGGCGGACATGCCCTATCTTAGCACGGTTACGCCTCTGACATCCCATTGACATCAATGGGAGGCAGAAAAATTGTATTTCGCTGAGTTTTTTTGCCCGTTATCACTCAATGGGCGCGAGCAAAAAATGCAGCGAAAAACAGCGAAAATAGCGGCAAACGGCGTGCAGGAATGTCAAAATCTGCCTCAAAATCCCAAATTTAATTTTGAGGCAGAATTTTCCTCCTGCAAAAAACTCTGTGTGATTGTGGGGGCTGCCGATGCTTGTCGTGGCAATCGGAGGTCAGTCAATGACCTCCAGGTTGCCATGTACGGAAGCCTCTGTGTGACTGTCACGTCACAATGACAATTAGAACACATTACACTACATAGGTAGTGTAATGTACTCTAGCAACGATCAAAGCTGCAAGTCTAAATCTCCCCTAGTGGGACAAGTAAAAAAGTAATAAAAAGGTTTAAAAAAAAGTGTAAAAATAAAAGTTCTAAGTTATATAAACAAAAAATGCTTTTTTTCTTATAATAAGACTTTCATTATAGGAAAAAAATGAACATGTTAAAAAAAGTACACATGTTTGGTATCACCGCGTTCGTAACGACCCCAACTATAAAACTATAATGTTATTTTTCCCGTACGATGGACACCCCAAAAAAAAATCAATAAAAAACTACACCAGAATCGCTATTTTTTGGTCACTACCCCTCCCAAAATAGAGAATAAAAAGTGATCAAAAAGTCACATGTTCCCAAAAGTAGTACCGATAAAAACTACAACCCGTCCCGCAAAAAACAAGCCCTTACATAGCTTTTTTGACTAAAAAATAAAAAAGTTACTGCTCTCAGAGTATGGTGACAGAAAATAAATTATTTTATAAAAAAGTGATTTTATTGCACAAACGCTGCAAAACATAAAAGAACCTATATACATATGGCATCGCCGTAATCGTATCGACCCCCAGAATAAAGTAAAACTGTCATTTATAGCACACGGTGAACGCTGCAAAAAATAAACTAAAAAACATTGTCAGAATTGCTTGTTTTTGGTTACCCGGCTTGGAAAAAAATTGAATAAAAAGTGATCAAAAAAAAAATCGCATGTACCCCAAAATGGTACCAATGAAAAGTACAGATTGTCCCGCAACAAATAAGCCCCCACACGGCTCCGGTGGTGAAAAAATTAAAAAGTTCTGGCTCTCAGAATATGGCGATGCAAAATGTGCAGTGTATTCCAAAATCGGATAAGATCGGGCGCCATTTATCAGTGCGACACCGGCCACATATCTATGAATTATTATTTATTTACCGCATTATTATACCCTCTTATTATGCCCTGATGTACTCCGCACAGCCTACATGTGCCCCCATATTATAAACTGAAACACCAGCAAAACCCCAAACAGAACTACTACCAAGCAAAATCTGCACTCCAAAAGCAAAATGGCGCTCCCTCCCTTCTGAGCCCCACAGCGTGCCCAAACAGCGGTTTGCGCCCACATATATGGCATCGCCATACCCGAGAGAACCCGCTTAACGTTTTATTTGTCTTCGGTGGCACAAACTGGACACGACATATGCACTAAAATGGCATACCAGTGGAAAATTGCAATAGTCACACCATCTGCTGTGCATTAACCCCTTTGCTCACTATGACTTAATAGCACGTCATGGTGCGGGGGTTGATGTATGGAGCCGGCTCACGTGCTGAGCCCGCTCCATACGCTGCGGGTGTCAGCTGTGTATTACAGCTGACACCCAGGACTAACGGACAGGAACAGCGATCGTGCGGTTACAGAAGCCTGTAAGAATAACAATATACTGCAATACATTAGTATTGCAGTATATTGTACCAGCGATCCAATGATCGCTGGTTCAAGTCCCCTAAAGGGACTAATAAAATGTGTAGAAGAATTAAAGTTATTAGTAGTGAGAAAGAAAAAAGTTTAAAGTAAAAAAAAACACTTTTTACCATTTTTCTTCTAAAGTAATGTCAAAAAATAAACAAAATTGGTATCGCTACGTCTGTAAAAGGCCAAACTATTACAATATACCATTATTTAACTCGCACGGGGGAACACCATAAAAAATTTAAATAATTTAAACCGCCAAAATTGCAGTATTTTTTGTCACTTTAGCTGTTCAAAAAAAAATGAAATACAACTTTTTGATCACTCTTTATGGTAAAAAATGGTACCAATAAAAACTACAGTACGTCCCGCAAAAAATAAGACCTCCCACCGCTCAATCAACCGAAAAATAAAAAAGTTGCGGCTCTCAGAATGTGGTGAAACAAAACAATTTTTATTTTAACAATTCAATTTTTCTTTGTAAAAGTAGTATAATATAAAAAAAAACAATATAAATTTGGTATCACCGTAATTGGATTGAGCCGCAGAATAAAGTCAAGTTTTCATTTTTATCGCACGGCGAAAGCTGTAAAAACGAAAACCCCAAAAATTGGAATCCGATTTTTTTCCTATATCAGCCCGCAAATATTTTTTTTTCAGTTTCCCAGTACATTTTATGGCACTTTAAATGGTGGCAATAGAAACTACAGCTCCTCCCGCAAGAAATAAGCGCCCACACCGCTCTATTGACAGAAAAAGAAAAAAATGTATGCCTCTAAGAACGTGGGGAGTAAAAAACGAAAATAAGATAGCAAAAAATGGATCAGACCTGAAAGGGTTAATTCATTTCTAATGAAAAAAATGTATGACCCCATGTGGGTATTGCCATACTCGGGAGAAATTGATTTACAAAATTTGGTTCTTTTTTTCTCCTTTATCCCTTGTAAAAATTAGAAAATGCAACATTTTAGTGGAAAAAAAATGGTGATATTCATTTTCGCGGCCTAATTCTAATAAATTCTGCAAAAGACCTGTGGGGTCTAAATGCTCACTATACCCCTAGAAACATTTCTTGAGGGGTGTAGTTTCCAAAATGGGGTAACTTTGGGGGTTTCCACTGTTTTTGTAATGGCAGGAAGGGGGTGAAGGGAAGGTGAGCCCTAATCTACCCACCGCCCTGTCCCTGCCTACTTGCAACGACCCGCCCTAGGCGACGGGGTACAACTGGGCGGCGGTCCCTACGCTGACTAAGTGCACGGGAGAACAAACAGGGAACACGCAAGGGAAGGGGCAGTAGCCCACGGAACGCCGAGGAAACGGAGTGGTGAATGAGATGTCAGGACCAGGATGAAGTGGAGTATACCCAAGTGAGCACGGAGGAGGAAGCAAGCAGGAGGCAAAGCAAAGCGGGTTAAGCAGAACAGCAGCAAGGCAGAAGCACGGCAGGAGCAGGCTGGAGCAAGCAGCAGTGGGGCCAGGAATACAAAAGAATTACAAGCACTGAGGAGGAGAACACAGCAGGTAATAAAGGACAGGGGGCGGAGCTAACTCAGACTGACCAGGCCGCGATAGGCTCTCCCACTCCTGAGCCTGCCACCCTGGTTGGTGGGAGATGGTGTCAGTCGAACAGGTCTGGCCTCAGGTGTGGATTGATTAATCCCAGGAGTATACCTAGACGTAGTACCTGGCAGATCCCTAACAGTACTCCCCCTTTTATGAGGGGCCACCGGACCCTTACTAAGAGGACCCGGTTTAGTAGGGAAGAGAAGGTGGAACCTCCTGATCAATACCCCAGCGTGAACATCACGGGCAGGTACCCAAGTCCTCTCCTCTGGCCCGTACCCTCTCCAATGGACCAGGTACTGGAGGGAGCCCTGGACCATCCTACTGTCCATAATCTTGGCCACCTCGAATTCCACCCCCTCAGGGGTGAGAACGGGAACAGGAGGTTTCCTCGAGGGGGACCAGGACGGGGAGCAGCGTTTAAGGAGGGAGGCATGGAAGACGTCATGTATGCGAAAGGATGGGGGCAGCTCCAGACGGAAGGATACAGGGTTGAGGACTTCAATGATCTTATAAGGCCCAATAAATCGGGGAGCAAACTTCCTGGACGGGACCTTAAGGCGCAAGTTCCTGGACGACAACCAGACCAAATCCCCGACGACAAACCGGGGGTTAGCAGAACGTCTACTATCCGCCTGAATCTTTTGTGCGCTCTGGGACGCCTCTAGGTTCTTCTGCACCTGGGCCCAGACAGTGCACAGTTCCCGATGAACATCCTCTACCTCAGGATTATTGGAACAACCAGGGGAAATGGAGGAGAACCTTGGGTTAAACCCGAAATTACAGAAAAACGGGGAGACCCCTGACGAGTTACTGACCCGGTTATTCAGGGAGAATTCAGCAAGGGGAAGGAATGAGACCCAATCGAATTGACAGTCAGAGATGAAACACCTCAAATATTGTTCCAGGGACTGGTTAGTCCTCTCCGTTTGGCCATTAGTTTCGGGATGGAAGGCGGAGGAGAAGGACAGATCAATCTCCAACTTTTTACAAAAGGCTCTCCAAAATAAGGAAACAAATTGTACCCCTCTGTCAGAAACGATATTGACTGGGGCCCTATGGAGACGCAGGATGTGTTTCACAAACAAAGAAGCTAACGTCTTGGCGTTAGGTAGCTTCTTAAGGGGCACAAAGTGGCACATCTTGCTGAAGCGGTCTACTACCACCCACACCACCGACTTGCCCTGAGATGGAGGCAAATCGGTGATAAAATCCATGGAGATATGGGTCCAAGGTCTCTGGGGAATGGGCAAGGAACGTAGTAGGCCCGCAGGTCGGGACCTAGGGGTTTTGGACCTAGCGCAAACCTCACAAGCGGCGACGTAAGCCCTAACGTCTTTAGGCAACCCAGGCCACCAATAGTTTCTGGTAATGAGGTGTTTGGTGCCCAAGATGCCAGGATGACCAGATAGAGCGGAGTCATGGTTTTCCCTGAGTACCCTTAGCCGGTATTGCAGGGGAACAAACAGTTTGTCCCCAGGGACGTTCCCGGGAGCTGCACCCTGATCAGCCGCGATATCAGAAGCTAAATCAGAATCCGTGGCAGAAACGATTATACCAGGGGGTAAAATACAAGCAGGATCCTTCTCGGAAGGAGGATTGGCCATGAAACTACGTGACAGGGCATCAGCCTTAATACTCTTGGACCCAGCCCTATAGGTAACCAAGAAATTAAATCTGGTAAAGAATAGTGCCCACCGAGCTTGTCTAGGATTAAGCCTCCGGGCCGATTCTAGGAAAACCAGATTCTTGTGATCCGTAAGGACCGTTACCTGGTGTCTGGCCCCCTCCAGGAAGTGCCGCCACTCTTCAAAAGCCCATTTAATGGCTAGAAGTTCGCGGTTGCCAATATCATAGTTACTCTCCGTGGGCGAAAACTTCCTAGAGAAGTAAGCACAGGGGCGGAGATGGGTGAGGGAGCTGGTACACTGGGACAAGACGGCCCCCACTCCCACCTCGGATGCGTCAACCTCCACAATAAATGGCTCCTCTTGGTTGGGCTGAATCAGCACGGGGGCCGAGATAAAGCACTTCTTGAGGGTCTCAAAGGCCTGGACGGCCTCAGGGGGCCAATGGAGGACATCAGCACCCTTGCGAGTAAGGTCCGTAAGAGGCTTAGCGACGACCGAGAAGTTGGCAATAAATCTCCTGTAATAGTTGGCGAACCCTAAAAAACACTGTAACACCTTAAGGGAGGCAGGTTGGACCCATTCCGCCACAGCCTGAACCTTGGCAGGGTCCATGCGGAATTCATGAGGAGTGAGGATTTGCCCTAAAAATGGTATCTCCTGTACCCCAAAGACACATTTTTCAGTCTTAGCAAACAGATTATTCTCCCGAAGGACCTGGAGCACCTTCCTGACATGCTCCACGTGGGAGGACCAGTCCTTGGAAAACACCAGTATGTCATCAAGGTACACAACAAGAAAATTACCCAGGTAATCTCTCAGGATTTCATTAATAAAATTCTGGAAGACAGCAGGGGCATTACACAACCCAAAGGGCATGACCAGGTATTCGAAATGACCCTCGGGTGTGTTGAACGCAGTTTTCCACTCATCCCCCTCTTTGATGCGGATAAGGTTATATGCCCCCCGTAGATCGAACTTAGAAAACCATTGGGCTCCCTGAACCTGATTAAAAAGATCCGGAATCAAAGGAAGTGGGTACTGGTTCCTTACGGTGACCTTATTCAGGTTACGATAATCAATGCACGGCCTAAGACCACCATCCTTCTTCCCCACAAAGAAGAAGCCAGCACCTACAGGAGAAGTCGAGGGGCGAATGAAACCCTTGGCCAGGCATTCTTGGATATACACCCTCATAGCTTCACGTTCAGGACATGAAAGATTAAATATCCTACCCTTAGGAAGCTTGGCACCAGGCACCAAATCGATGGCGCAATCGTAATCTCTATGGGGGGGCAACACCTCGGAGGCCTCCTTAGAAAACACATCGGTGAAGTCCTGAACAAACTCAGGAAGCGTGTTTACCTCCTCCCGGGGAGAAATAGAGTTAACAGAAAGACATGACATAAGACATTCACTACCCCATTTGGTGAGATCCCCAGTATTCCAATCAAACGTGGGATTATGCAACTGCAACCAGGGAAGACCTAATACCAGATCAGACGATAATCCCTGCATCACCAGTACAGAGCACTGCTCCAAATGCATGGAGCCAACCAGGAGTTCAAAAACAGGAGTATGCTGAGTAAAATAACCATTAGCAAGGGGAGTTGAGTCGATACCTACTACAGGGATAGGATAAGGTAAATCAATAAAAGGCATTTTTAGAGACATAGCAAATTCCACAGACATGATATTAGCAGATGAGCCAGAATCCACGAAGGCACTGCCAGTGGCAGACCGGCCAGCAAACGAGACCTGAAAGGGAAGCAAAATTTTATTGCGTTTCACATTAACGGGAAATACCTGTGCGCCCAAGTGACCTCCCCGATGATCACTTAGGCGCGGAAGTTTTCCGGCTTTTTATTCTTGCGCCTGGGATAGGTGTTCAGAAGATGCTTGTCGTCACCACAGTAGAAGCAGAGACCATTCATTCTGCGAAACTCCCTACGTTGTTGAGGGGACATGGAGGCCCCGAGTTGCATAGGTACCTCCGAGTCCTCCGTGGAGGGGCGAGGAGACGGGACCTCGGGGGGGATCGCAGAAAAGTCAGAGGGGAGCACATTGAAGCGTTCAAGCTGACGTTCCCTGAGACGTCGGTCAAGTCGTACTGCTAGGGCCATAACCTGGTCAAGGGAGTCAGAAGAGGGGTAGCTAACCAGCAGATCCTTCAGGGCGTCAGATAATCCTAGCCTAAACTGGCACCTTAGGGCCGGATCGTTCCACCGAGAAGCTACGCACCACTTCCTAAAATCAGAACAGTACTCCTCAACCGGTCTCCTACCCTGACGTAAGGTCACCAGCTGACTCTCGGCTAAAGCAGTCCTGTCAGTCTCGTCGTAAATGAGTCCGAGGGCAGAGAAAAAGCGATCAACAGAGGAAAGTTCAGGGGCGTCAGGAGCCAAGGAGAAGGCCCACCCTTGGGGCCCTTCCTGGAGTCGGGATATGATGATACCCACCCGCTGGTTCTCGGAACCTGAGGAGTGGGGTTTAAGGCGGAAATACAGTCTGCAACTCTCCCGGAAGGAGAGAAACGTCTTACGGTCCCCTGAGAACCGGTCAGGTAACTTGAGGTCGGGTTCTAGAGGTGAGGTGAGGGGAACTACTACGGCAGCGTCACCCTGGTTGACCCTCTGGGCCAGGGCCTGGACCTGTAGGGAGAGGCCCTGCATCTGCTGGGTCAGGGTCTCAAGGGGGTCCATGATAGCGTCAGCGTAGGGGAAATGGTAGACTAGGTAAGAGGCTTGTAATTATGTAATGGCAGGAAGGGGGTGAAGGGAAGGTGAGCCCTAATCTACCCACCGCCCTGTCCCTGCCTACTTGCAACGACCCGCCCTAGGCGACGGGGTACAACTGGGCGGCGGTCCCTACGCTGACTAAGTGCACGGGAGAACAAACAGGGAACACGCAAGGGAAGGGGCAGTAGCCCACGGAACGCCGAGGAAACGGAGTGGTGAATGAGATGTCAGGACCAGGATGAAGTGGAGTATACCCAAGTGAGCACGGAGGAGGAAGCAAGCAGGAGGCAAAGCAAAGCGGGTTAAGCAGAACAGCAGCAAGGCAGAAGCACGGCAGGAGCAGGCTGGAGCAAGCAGCAGTGGGGCCAGGAATCCAAAAGAATTACAAGCACTGAGGAGGAGAACACAGCAGGTAATAAAGGACAGGGGGCGGAGCTAACTCAGACTGACCAGGCCGCGATAGGCTCTCCCACTCCTGAGCCTGCCACCCTGGTTGGTGGGAGATGGTGTCAGTCGAACAGGTCTGGCCTCAGGTGTGGATTGATTAATCCCAGGAGTATACCTAGACGTAGTACCTGGCAGATCCCTAACAGTTTTGGTCCCTCCAGGGCGTTGCAATCGCGACATGGCACTGAAAACCATTCCAGCAAAATCTGAGCTCCAAAATCCAAATGGCGCTCCTTCCATTCTGTGCCCTGCTGTGTGTCCAATCAGCAGTTTATTACCACACATGGGGTATTGCCGTAATCGGGAGACATTGTTTTACAAATGTTGGGGTGCATTTTCTTCGTTATTCCTTGTAAATATTAAAAATTTCTATGTTTTTTCAGAAAAACAGTAGATTTTCATTTTTTACAGACTAATTCCTATATATTTAGCGAAAAACCTGTGTGGTCAAAATGCGAAATATACCCCTAGATAAATTTCTTGAGCGGTTTAGTTTCCAAAATGTGGTCACTTTTGGGGTGTTTCCACTGTTTTGGCACCACAAGACCTCTTCAAACCTGACAAGGTGTCTAAAATATAATATAATAAAATATATTCTAAAAGAAAGGAGGCCCAAAATTCACAGGGTGCCCCTTTGTTTCTGAGGCCGATGTTTCAGTCCATTAGCGCACTAGGGCCACATGTGGGATATTTCTAAAAACTGCAGAATCTGGGCAATAAAATATTGAGTTGCATTTCTCGGGTAAAACCTTCGGTGTTACGATTTGTTTTTTTATTAGAAATGAATTTCGGCAAAAAAAATTAAATTTGTACATTACTTTAATTCCTGTGAAACACCTAAGGGGTTAAAACACTTTGTGAATGCGGACTCGAATACCTTGAGGGGTGCAGTTTTCAAAATGGCATGACTTCTGGGGATTTTCTAATATATAAGGTCCTCAAAGCCACTTATGAGAAATTGCTGCTAAAGTTCTAAGCCTTATAACGTCCTAGAAAAATAAAAGAACGTTCAAAAAATGATGCAAACATAAAGCAGACATATGGGAAATATTAACTAGTAACTATTTTGCGTGGTATTACGATCTGTTTTACAAGCAGATACGTTTAAATTTAGAAAAATGCAAATTTTTGCTAATTTTTGTGTTTTTCAGAAATAAATACCAAAATTATCGACCAAATTTTTTCACTAACATAAAGTACAACATGTCACGAGAAAACATTCTCAGAATCGCTTGGATAGGTAAAAGCATTCCGATGTTATTACAACATAAAGTAACACATGTCCGATTTGAAAAATTAGGTTATGTCCTGAAGGCCAAAACAGGCTGGGTCCTGAAGGGGTTAATCACCCCTTCAAAAGATCCCCACTTTAGTCTGAAAGCAGGTCCGAAAATGTTGACATTATATGTGCCCAAGACTCATCTTTTAGAAACAGATGCCCACAGAATCAAAAATATGCATTTCCCACATGTATATCATGCCCATACCACCCAGAAAAAGGCAGGAGCATTGATTGCTTTTAAATGTACTTTAATATTTGCAGAATTAAAGAGGCTCTGTGTCACGGACACAGGGTATGTGGACCCACTAGGCCGCTCCGCTGTAGCGGGGAGGCAGCTGACCAGGTCACAGTCTATGTGAAAGCAAGATGGTAGACAGTAATGCTTAGGTACCTGAAATAGTCCGGGCGGTGGCTGTGGCTTCAGCACGGATGGAGGCAGGTGCGGAAAGTGGCGCCAGACGTGGCGGGCAGTATCCGATGAGCAGATGGCACTTGACGTGGCAGAAGACACTTGACGTGGCAGTTGGCACTTGACGTTGCAGATGGCACTTGACGTGGCAGATGACACTTGACGTGGCAGGTGGCACTTGACGTGGCAGATGGCACTTGACGTGGCCGATGGCACTTGACGTGGCAGATGACACTTGACGTGGCAGATGGCACTTGACGTGGCAGATGGCACTAGACGTGGCAGATGGCACTTGAACACGGGTAGGCACAGGAACAATGCGGAATACAGGAACGGTAACAGGGCACGGGTAACAGCTGGAACGGGAGACACTAAGGGACCATTTGCGAGACAGACTGGGAAAGACTAACAACGCTCAGGCAAGGATCAGAAGGGCTGGGGCATTCTTATAGGGCAGGAAATCATGTGGGTTAATAAACATTGTTTTCATGTGCGCGCGCTGGCCCTTTAAGAGCGGGCGCGAGCGTGCGCGCGCACCCTACGGGACCCAGCCGGACGGAGCGGAAGTGAGCGCTGGCATCTCCTAGGAGGGAGACGGAGGCCAGCGCTCACAGATCCATGGCTGCGGGCGTCGGGAGGTGAGTGAACCCGACGGCCCGCGGCCATGGGCGCTACAGTATCCCCCATCTTACGCCCCCTCTTCTTGGGACCAGAGTGAGAGAGGAACTTTTTAATAAGAGTAGGGGCGCTGAGGTTCTCTTCTGGCTCCCAGGACCTCTCCTCAGGACCAAACCCTCTCCAGTCCACCAGATAGAAAGTCCTTCCTCCAACCCTCTTGTGGTCCAGGATCTCCTTTACCTCGAATACATCAGAAGGACCGCTGGAAGCAACTGTGGAACTAGAGGTCTTGCTGTAGCGGTTCAGGACCACTGGTTTCAGGAGGGACACATGGAAGGAGTTAGGGATTCTGAGGGTAGGGGGCAGCCGCAGCTTATAGGAAACAGGGTTGATTTGTTGCAGGATCTCGAAGGGACCAAGGAACCTGGGAGCAAACTTGTATGAAGGCACCCTCAAGCGAATGTTTCGAGAGGACAGCCAGACTTTAGTCCCAGGAAGATACTGAGGCGGCTCTCTTCTTTTGGTATCTGCTTTACGCTTCATGCGATCTACCGCCTGCAAAATAGAGGACCGGGTCTGTTGCCAGATTTGCAGGAAGTCCCCATATGCAGAGTCAGCAGTGGGTACCTGAGATGAAGTCGACACTGGAAGAGGAACTCTGGGATGTTGACTGTACACGATGTGAAACGGAGTGGAGGTGGTGGACTCACTTGTGTGGTTATTATAAGAAAACTCCGCCCATGGTAGAAGCTGTACCCAGTTATCGTGTTGAGAAGAGATGAAGTGGCGGAGATAATTTTCCATGATCTGGTTGATCCTCTCAACTTGCCCATTGGACTGGGGGTGATAGGCAGAGGAAAAGTCCAAACTCACATCCAGGAGTTTACAGAGGGCTCTCCAGAACTTGGAGGTAAACTGAACCCCCCGGTCGGACACAATGTGAAGAGGCAAGCCATGCAAGCGGAAGATGTGCTGAATGAAGAAGTTTGCCAGTCGAGGAGCAGAGGGTAGGCCGGTCAGCGGGATAAAATGTGCCATCTTAGAGAACCGGTCCACCACCACCCAGATGGTGTTACATCCTGCTGAGAGAGGAAGGTCCGTGACGAAGTCCATAGCGATGTGCTGCCAGGGGGCACTGGGTACAGGCAGGGGTTGAAGCAGGCCGGCAGGCTTGCTGTGAGCCACCTTGTTAGAGGCACACACCGTGCAAGCAGAGACAAAGTCCAGAACATCCTTAGGTAGCGTGGGCCACCAGAAGTGACGAGCGATCAGGTCTTGGGTCTTACGGACACCGGCGTGCCCAACTAGTTTAGAACTGTGTCCCCAGCGGAGAATTCTTTTCCTGTCTGCCAACCGAACAAAAGTTCTCCCTGGAGGGATATTTCTAAGCTGCAGAGGATTGGCGGTGACAACGCAGGATGGGTCTATGATCGTCTGAAGGGACTCCACCGTGTCTTCCGTTTCGAATGATCTGGACAGGGCACCGGCCCTCACGTTCTTGTCAGCGGGACGGTAGTGGAGCAGAAATTGGAAACGGGTGAAAAACAGTGACCACCTGGCTTGACGAGGATTCAGTCTTTGAGCGGACTGAAGGTACGTGAGATTCTTGTGGTCGGTGAAGATCAGAATGGGGTGAGCAGCGCCCTCTAGAAGATGTCTCCACTCCTCCAGAGCCAATTTGATAGCCAGTAGCTCCCGATCTCCAATGGAATAATTGCGCTCAGCAGAGGAAAACAGTCTTGAGTAATAGCCACATACTACTGCCTTTCCTTTGGGGCTCCTCTGGAACAGAAGTGCGCCTGCACCAACAGAGGAAGCGTCCACTTCCAGTGAGAACTGCCGAGATATGTCAGGGTGATGGAGGATCGAAGCTGAAGTGAAGGCTTTCTTGAGGCTAATGAATGCGGACTCTGCCTCCGGAGTCCACACCTTGGCGTTCACACCCTTCTTGGTAAGGGTAGAGATGGGGGCCGTCAGAGAAGAAAAGTTCGGAATAAACTGCCGGTAGAAATTGGCGAAACCCAGGAACCGCTGTATGGCCCTTAGGCCTTGAGGACGTGGCCATTCCAGGACAGACTTTAACTTCTCAGGGTCCATCTTAAGGCCTTGATCCGAGATGACATAGCCCAGGAAGGGCAGAGACCTCTTTTCAAAGGTGCTTTTCTCTAACTTGGCATACAAGCGATTCTCTCTTAGTCACAGAAGAATTTGACGAACGTGCCTCCGATGGGTCATCAGATCTGGGGAGAAGATTAGAATATCATCGAGATAAACTACAACACATGTATAGAGGAGATCTCGGAAGATGTCATTAACGAACTCCTGAAATACTGCGGGAGCGTTACACAGTCCGAAGGGCATCACTCGGTATTCATAGTGCCCATCGCGGGTGTTAAATGCCGTCTTCCATTCGTCACCCCGGCGAATCCGGATTAGATTATAGGCCCCTCGCAGATCTAGCTTGGAAAAAATGTTGGCTCCTCGTATGCGATCAAATAGCTCGGAAATGAGTGGCAACGGGTACTTGTTCTTGAACGTGATCTGATTGAGACCACGGTAATCAATGCAGGGTCGGAGAGATCCATCTTTCTTTTTAACGAAGAAGAAGCCTGCCCCGGCCGGGGAGGAAGATTTCCGAATAAAACCCCTCTCCAAGTTCTCCTTGATATAGGCTGACATCGATAAAGTCTCTGGCAAGGAGAGAGGATATACTCGTCCACGGGGAAGAGAAGCATTGGGAACCAGTTCAATGGGACAGTCATAATTCCGATGTGGAGGCAACGTCTCAGCCTCTCGTTTGCAGAAGACATCCGCAAAATTGGCATACTGAGAAGGTAGATCGGAGAGTGACTGAGGCAGAGGGGGCACAACAGGACGGACTTGTGACAGGCAATGGCTATGGCATCTGGAGCCCCATTGAAGAACCTCTCCAGAACTCCAGTCGAGTGTCGGGGCGTGTAGACGGAGCCATGGCAGACCCAGCAGGATAGGATTGATAGCCTTGGGTAGTACCAGGAAGGAGATCTGTTCTGAGTGAAGAGCTCCGACCCGTAATGTCACCGGCTCAGTGATGAGCATGATTGGATCAGGCAGCGGTAGACCATTCACAGAGGCAACTGCCAGGGGTCTCTCCAGACGGACTGTGGGTAGTTGAAACCGATCCACTAGATCTTGGTGGATAAAATTAGCAGCCACTCCAGAGTCAAGATAGGCGGAGGAAGGATGTGAAGTCTGTCCGGTGACGATGGCCACAGGTATCGATAATTTGGAAGAGGTTTTAACGTTTGGAGAGACGTTCCACCTAGAGTTGCCTCTCCAATCAACCCTAGGTACTGGAGTTTCCCGGTTTCTGTGGGCATTGACGCACAAAATGACCCTTGAGACCGCAATACATGCAAAGTTCAGAGGAGCGTCTGCGCTGGTTCTCCTGTTCTGATAACCGGACTCTGTCTACCTGCATGGGTTCCTCAGGTAGCGCACTAGGAGTGGGCAATAGTGGTCTCTGGGCAGGGGGTGCTGGTCTGTGGGCCCGGCTCTCCTGACGAACCTCTTGAGAGCGCTCCCGGATTCTCATATCAACCCGGGTGGCTAACAGGATGACTGCATCCAAGGTAGAAGGAAGGTCGCGGGCTGCCAGTTCGTCCTTGATGTGAGAGGACAGTCCCTGCCAGAAGGTCGCCACCAGTGCCTCATTGTTCCATGCCAGCTCGGCTGCTAGGGTACGGAAGGAGATCGCATACTCCCCTACTGTGGAGCCTTCTTGCTTGAGGGTCAACAGAGTGGCTGCGGATGAGGATGTTCGACCCGGCTCCTCGAACACGGCACGAAAGGACTGCAGGAACAAGGCTAGGTCCGAGGATACAGGTCCCTGTTGCTCCAAGATTGGGTTCGCCCATGCGAGGGCCTTGCCAGCGAGGAGGGAGATAATGAACGCTACTTTAGCCTCCTCAGAGGGGAAGAAATGAGGCCGTAGCCTAAAATGCACCGTGCATTGATTAAGAAATACTCTGCATGCTCTGGGGTCACCGTCGTAGCGAGGAGGAAGAGGCAGAGGAACCGAGGATCCGGAACAAACAGGGGGAGCAACAGGCAGTGGCACGGCAACAGCCTCTGGAGGAAGAACCGGGGGTGGAACAGCGAGTAGATCCAGGCGGACCAGAATAGAATTTACCGCCTCAAGGAGTTGATCCTGACGAGTGCGTAGGTCCTGCATCTCTGTCTGAATCTTCTGTACTGGGGTCTTGGGCTGGCCAGCGGGTTCCATGGCCTGAGCGTACTGTCACGGACACAGGGTATGTGGACCCACTAGGCCGCTCCGCCGTAGCAGGGAGGCAGCTGACCAGGTCACAGTCTATGTGACAGCAAGATGGCAGACAGTAATGCTTAGGTACCTGAAATAGTCCGGGCGGTGGCTGTGGCTTCAGCACGGATGGAGGCAGGTGCGGAAAGTGGCGCCAGACGTGGCGGGCAGTATCCGATGAGCAGATGGCACTTGACGTGGCAGAAGACACTTGACGTGGCAGTTGGCACTTGACGTGGCAGATGGCACTTGACGTGGCAGATGGCACTTGACGTGGCAGATGACACTTGACGTGGCAGATGGCACTTGACTTGGCAGATGACACTTGACGTGGCAGATGGCACTTGACGTGGCAGATGACACTTGACGTGGCAGATGGCACTTGACGTGGCAGATGGCACTAGACGTGGCAGATGGCACTTGAACACGGGTAGGCACAGGAACAATGCGGAATACAGGAACGGTAACAGGGCACGGGTAACAGCTGGAACGGGAGACACTAAGGGACCATTTGCGAGACAGACTGGGAAAGACTAACAACGCTCAGGCAAGGATCAGAAGGGCTGAGGCATTCTTATAGGGCAGGAAATCATGTGGGTTAATGAACATTGTTTTCATGTGCGCGCGCTGGCCCTTTAAGAGCGAGCGCGAGCGTGCACCCTACGGGACCCAGCCGGACGGAGCGGAAGTGAGCGCTGGCATCTCCTAGGAGGGAGACGGAGGCCAGCGCTCACAGATCCATGGCTGCGGGCGTCGGGAGGTGAGTGAACCCGACGGCCCCGCGGCCATGGGCGCTACACTCTGTCACCAGATTTTGCAACCCCTATCTCCTATTGCAGCAGATCGGCGCTGCAATGGAGATAAGAGTAACGTTTTTGTTTTTTTAAAAACGAGCATTTTTGGCCAAGTTATGACCATTTTTATATTTATGTAAATGAGGCTTTCTAAAGTACAACTGGGCGTGTTTAAAGTAAAAGTACAACTGGGCGTGTATTATGTGCGTACATTGGGGCGTTTTTACTTCTTTTACTAGCTGGGCGTTGTGTATAGAAGTATCATCCACTTCTCTACACAACGCCCAGCTTCTGGCAGTGCAGACACAGCGTGTTCTCGAGAGATCACGCTGTGACGTCACTCACTTCCTGCCCCAGGTCCTGCATCGTGTCGGACCAGCGAGGACACATCGGCACCGGAGGCTACAGTTGATTCTGCAGCAGCATCGGCGTTTGCAAGTAAGTCGATGTAGCTACTTACCTGCAAACGCTCTCGAGAACACGCTGTGTGTCTGCACTGCCAGAAGCTGGGCGTTGTGAAGAGAAGTGGATGATACTTCTATACACAACGCCCAGCTAGTAAAAGAAGTAAAAACGCCCAGATGTAACGAACACAATACACACCCAGTTGGACTTTTACTTTAAACACGCCCAGTTGTACTTTAGAAAGCCTCATTTACATAAATATAAAAACGGTCATAACTTGGCCAAAAATGCTCGGTTTTTTAAAAATAAAAACGTTACTCTTATCTACATTGCAGCGCCGATCTGCTGCAATAGGAGATAGGGGTTGCAAAATATGGTGACAGAGCCTCTTTAAATGTATTAACTGACCCAAAAGGCATGTTCCTTGTGCTGGTATGCCAACTAAATAACCGAATATACACGATTTGCAATGCATATGCTCCTAACAGCAAGCAAATCCATTTTCTTAAGGCCTCATGCACACGGCGTGCCTGTAATCATGGCCATGACCGTAATCAGAGCTGCAGCCCGCATTATCGGGCCATTCTCCCATACAAAGTGTGGGAGCATGGCCCGTAAAATACGAAAAATATGACATGCTCCATAATTCCCGGCAGAGTTCTACGGTACGGACACCCATCCGTAGTGATACGGAAAGGTGTCCACGGCCAATAGAACTGTATGGGTCCGTAATTGCGGACCATATTACAGTCAGCAATTACGGAGATTTTTTACGGTCGTGTGCATGGGGCCTAATAAAGTACTTAGGAAAATTCAAAGAGGCAGTTTAATTCTATGCGGTGATTTAACCACTTAAGGACACAGCCTAATTTTGGCATTAAGGCTCAGTGCCCATTTTTCAAACCTGACATATTTCACTTTATGTGGTAATAACTTCGGAATGCTTTTACCTATCCAAGCAATTCTAAGTCTGTTTTGGGCTTTATGTTAGTGGTAAAATTTGGTCGATACATTGAGTGTTTATTTGTGAAAAATAGCAAAATTTAGAGAAAAGTTTGAAAAAATTAGCATATTTTTTAATTTAAATGTATCTGCTTGTAATGGTTATACCACACAAAATAGTTACTAATTAACATTTCCCATATGTCTACTTTATGTTGGCATAATTTTTTGAACATTCTTTTATTTTTCTTGGATGTTACAAGGCTTAGAACATGAGCAGCAATTTCTCATATTTCCAAGAAAATTTCAAAAGCCTTTTTTTAGGTACTACTTCAGTTCTGAAGTGGCTTTAATGTGCCTATGTATTAGAAACCACCATAAACCCCCCCAATTTTAAAACTAGACCCCTCAAAGTATTCAAAACAGCATTTAGAAAGTTTCTTAACCCTTTAGGCGTTTCACAGGAATTAAAGCAATGTGAAGAAATTCAAATTTAATAAATTTTTTCTGTAACACAGAAGGTTTGACCAGAGAAACACTACCAAATATGTATTGCCCAGAATCTGCAGTTTTTAGAAATACCCCACATGTGGCCCTAGTGTGCAAGTAGACTAAAACACAGGCCTCAGAAGCAAAGAAGCACCTGGTGCATTTTGGGGCCTCTTTTTTATAAGAATATATTTTAGGCACAATGCAGGGTTTCAAGAGGTCTTGTGTAGCCAAAAGTGACCCCATTTTGGAAACTGTACCACTCCAGGAATTCATTTATGGGTGTCGTGACCATTTAGACCCCACAGTTGTTCCACTGAACTTATTTGAATTGGGCTGTGATATAACATATTCCAGTTATATGCGGTTTTTGCGAAAAATTTCTTCTTTTTACAAGCATAAAATACCACATTTTTTACATTTTACAGTTGAAACCCCCTATAAGTGACCCCAGTCCTGCTGGACCTTTTCTGGTGCTAAGTCATGTATGCAGAAGTCCCTGAGGTACCAGTACAGTTGAAACCCCCGAGAAGTGACCCCATTTTAAAAACTACACCCCTTAACCCCTTCCCGCATTTTCACGTACAGTTACGTGATGGGAGATGGCCTTTTCCCGCATCTCCACGTAACTGTACGTGATGGAGATGAAGCTGGCTCAGGAGCTGAGCCAGCGACATCACCGCCGGGTGACAGCTGTATGTTACAGCTGGCACCCTGAGGTATCGGCCAGGACCGGAGCTAGCCTCCGATCCGACCGATTAACCCCTCACATGCTGCGTTCAATAGAGATCGCAGCATGTGAGGAGTTTATAGCCACCGGCGACAAAGCAACGTGATCGCTGGGTTGCCGGTGGCTGCAAATGCGATCGGAGGGGTAATACTTACCTCCCGGTCCGCCAGTAACGGAATCCTCCTATGCCCCGTCGTCGGCGGGGCCCAGGAGGCTTCCGGTACCATCGGCAAGATGGCGCCCGCTCAGCTTCCGGTTCAGAAGCTGAGCCGGCGTCATCAGCAGTGGGTGTCCGCTGTATGTTACAGCGGACACCCCGATCTATCGCCAGGAACCGGAGCTAGCTCCGATTCCTGGCATTAACCCCTTCAATGCAGCGATTCAATGCAATCGCTGCATCAAAGTGGTTTGTATGCAATCGGCAGCCTTGCCACGCGATGGCAAGGCTGGCGACTGCTACTATGGCAACAGGATGCCTAACAATGGCTTCCTATCTGCCATTACGTTAGCCGATTAGGCCCCGCCCGGAGGCGGAGCCTGATCGGCTTGCTGTCAGTGAACAACTGACAGTTCTAATACATTGCACTACATAGGTAGTGCAATGTATTAGAACATCAATAAAACAGTTGGACCTTCAAGTCCCCTAGTGGGACTAAAGAAAAGTGTAAAAAAAAGTGTAAAAAATGTAAAAATAAAAGTTGTAAAAAATACAATAAAAGTTTTAAATAATAACACAAAACACAATCGCCCTTTTTCCCTTATCAAGTCATTTATTATTGAAAAAAATAATAAAGCCATACATGTTTGGTATCGCTGCGACCGTAACGACCTGAACTATAAAATATTATGTTATTTATCCAGCGCAGTGAACGCCGTAAAAAAAAAACTAAAAAATACTGACATAATTGCTATTTTTTCGTCACTTTGTCTTCCAAAAATTGAAATAAAAAGTGATCAAAAAGTCGCATGTACCTAAAAATGGTACCTATAAGAACTATAACTCGTCTCGCTAAAAACAAGCCCTCATACAGCTCCGTCGACGAAAAATGTAAAACCGTTCTGGCTCTCACAACTTGGCGACAGAAAAAATCCATTATCTTTACAAAAGTAATTTTATTGTGCAAAAAGTTGTAAAACATAAAAAGTGCTATAAATTTGGTATCGCCAGAATCGGACTGACACGCAGAATAACGTGAACATGTAATTTATAACGCATGGTGAACGCTGTATAAAAAGAACTAAAAAAATATGCCAGAATTGCTGATTTTTGGTCACCTTGCCTCCCAAAAAAAAAGGATAACAAGTGATCAAAAAGTCGCATGTGCCCCAAAATAGTACAAATAAAAACTACAGCTCGTCACACACAAAAAAAAACAGCCCTCATACCACTACGTCTATGAAAAAATAAAATTAGTCAAGGCACCAATAAGCCAGGAAATAAAAATATGCAGTTGTGCCCGAGGGGATGGTTTCTTCTGTTTCAAGTGGCGAATTATCAAGGCCCCTAAAATTAGGGAACCTGGAAGGGGAGGGCCCAAACATATCTGCTGGAAGTGAGGGTGCCCGTATTATACCAGGACAACACTTTCCTGCAAAATCCCCCAAACTGCAAAGGTCCAGAGTGTGGTCCAAAAGGGGACTAAGTAAAGACCATTTATTAGTGCGACACCGGCCTGTGCAGAAAGTCACAGCATAACACACATCTATGGATTATTTTATTGTTTTTTTTTTACCCCACTATACCACCTGACTATGCCCCTTATATACTCCGCCCGTCTTACATGTACCCCCACATTATAAACGGAAACACCAGTAAGACTCAAAACAAAACTACTACAAGCAAAATCCACGCTCCAAAAGCCAAATGGCGCTACCTCCCTTCTGAACCCTACAGTTTGCCCAAACAGCAGTTTAGTTCCACATATATGGCATCGCCATACCCGGGAGAACCCTTTTAACAATTTTTGGGGTGTGTGTCTCCAGTGGCACAAGCTGGGCGCCACATATTGGCATATCTATTGAAAAACCCTTTTCACTCTGCAACATCGCGTGCACACCAATTTCTGCCAATCACCTGTGGGGTTAATATGCTCACTACACCCCTAGGTGAATACTTTGACGGGTGTAGTTTCCAAAATGGGGTCACTTCTGGGGGGGATCCACTGTTTTAGTCCCACAGGGACTTTGCAAATGCGACATAGCGACCAGAAACCAATCCAGCAAAATCTGTACTCCAAAAGCCAAATAGCGCTCCTTCCCTTCTGAGCCCTACTCTGTGCCCAAACAGCAGTTTATGACCACATATGTGGTATTGCCGTACACAGGAGAAGTTGCTTTACAAGTGTTGGGGAGCTTTTTTTCATTTATTTGTTGAGAATATGAAACATTTTCAGCTAAAACTACGTCTTATTGAAGAAAAAGGATTTTTTTTATTTTCACTGCCCAATTCTAATAAAATCTATGAAACACCTGTGGGGTCAAAATGCTCACTACACCCCTAGATGGATTCCTCAAGGGGTGTAGTTTCGTGAATCGAGTGACTTTTGGGGAGTTTCCACTGTACTGGTACCTTAGGAGCTTTGCAAAAGTGACATGGTGTCAAGAAATCAATCCAGCAAAATCTGTGCTCCAAAAGCCAAACGGCACTCCTTCTCTTCTGATCCTTGCCGTATGCCCAAACAGCAGTTTATGACCACAAATGGGGTATTGCCGTACTCCAGAGAAGTTGCTTTACAAATGTTGGGGTTCTTTTATTCCTTTATTTGTTGAGAAAATGAGAAATGTTGAGCTAAAGCTACGTCTTATTGGAAAAAAAGGATTTTTTTTTATCTTCACTGCCCAATTCTAATAAAATCTATGAAGCCCCTGTGGGTTCAAAATGCTCACTACACCCCTAGATGGATTCTTCAAGGGGTGTAGTTTCCTAAATGGAGTCACTTTTTTGGTGTTTTCACTGTTTTGGTCCCTTAGGGGCTTTGCAAATGCGACGTGGTCTCCGCAAACCATTCCTGCTAAATTTGAGCTCCAAAAGCCAAATGGCGCTCTTTCCCTTCTAAGCTCCGCCGTGTGTCCTAAGAGCTGTTTATGACCACATGCAGGGTACTGTTTTACTCGGGAGAAATTGCTTTACAAAACTGGTGGTGCATTTTCTCCTTTTAGTCCTTGTGGAAATTAGAAAAAATAAGCTAAACCTACATTTTCTTTGAAAGAATTTAGATTTTCATTTTCACGGCCTACTTCCAATAATTTCTGCAAAAAACCTGCGGGGTCAAAATGCTCACTATACCCCTAGATAATTTCCTCAAGGGGTATAGTTTCCAAAATTGGGTCACTTTTGGGGGATTTCCACTGTTTTGGTGCCGCAAGAGCCTTTCAAACCCGACATGGTGCCTATAATATATTTTAATAAAAAGGAGGCCCCAAAATCCTCTAGGTGTTCCTTTGCTTCTGAGGCCTGTGCTTCAGTCAATAAGTGCACTAGGGCCACATGTGGGGTATTTTTAAAAACTGCAGAATCTGGGCAATAGATATTGAGTTGCGTTTCTCTGGTAAAACTTTCTGTGTTACAAAAAAAAATAGATGAAAAATGAATTTCTGCAAAAAAAAAAGAAATTTGAACATTTCACATCTACTTTGCCTTAATTCCTGTGAAACATCTAAAGGGTTAAGAAACTTTCTAAATGCTGTTTTGAATACTTTGAGGGGTGAAGTTTTTAAAATGGGGTGACTTATCGAGGGTTTCTAATATATAAGGCCCTAAAATCCACTTCACAACTGAACTGGCCCCTGTAAAAATAGCCTTTTGAAATTTTCTTGAAAATGTGAGAAATTGCTGCTAAAGTTCTAAGCCTTGTGATGTCATAGAAAAATAAAAGGATGTTCAAAAAACTATGCCAATCTAAAGTAGACATATGGGTGATGTTAATTAGCAACAATTTTGTGTGGTATTACTGCCTGTCTTACAAGCAGATACATATAAATTTAGAAAAATGCTAATTTTTGCAATTTTTCGCTAAATTTTGGTGTTTTTCACAATTAAATACTTAATGTATCGAGCAAATTTTGCCAGTATCATAAAGTCCAATGTGTCACGAGAAAACAATCTCAGAATCGCTTGGATAGGTAAAAGCATTCCGAAGTTATTACCACATAAAGTGAAACATGTCCGATTTGAAAAAATTGGCTGTGTCCTGAAGGCCAAAACAGGCTGTGTCTTGAAGGGGTTAAGACATTCATCTAGAGGTGTAGTGAGCATTTTGACCCCACAGGTACTGTATAAAAGATAATGCGCAGCAGATGGTGCAGAGTGAGATTTGCAATTTTCTATATATATATGCCATTTCAGTGTCCGATATAGTGTGCCCAGCATGCCCCACCGGAGATATACACCACATAAACTGTAATGTGGATTCTCCCGGGTACGGAAATACCCTACATGTTTCTGCTATCTGCTGCCTGGGCACACGGCAGTGCTCAGAAGGGAAAGACGAGGGGGATAAAAAGGGTCAGGGTCAATTAAAAATCAAGGGATGTATGATAAATTCAAAAACAATCTTTCATACAGAGCCCTGGTTTTTCGGGACACGTGTCACATTGATATATTGTGTCCTTCCTTATCCCCCTCTTTGAGCAGACTCTGCACCTCTTTTGACTTTTTCCCTTCTTGCCCGTTAGGGGAACTTCTCGTGGAAAATGTTGCCCTGGTACTATGCCTGTGGCCTCGCTTCCAGAAGTACTGGGTGCCCACCCTTCCTGGTCCCTAAAGATTAGGTTCTTGATAATCACCTCTTGAAGTTCCAGGAAAGTTCCCCTCTGGCTTGTACGTCGATGTAGCACGTACGCATTGTACAATGCCATCTGTATGATGTGCACGGCCAGCTTCTTATACCACGCCCTCGATTTCCGAATGGCGCTGTATGGCTTCAGGACTTGATCTGACAAGTCCACCCCTCCCATGTACCTATTGTAGTCCAGGATGCAGTCTGGTTTGGGGGTCTCAGTACTGGTACCTCGTACAGGTACATGGGTACTGGTGTGGCCATGTATTGTTGTCAATACAAGGACATCTCTCTTGTCCTTGTACTTTGCTTTAATTCCCAGTAAGTGGGGGCATTCTGGGGGCTGAATACTGGTGTCCTTCCCTTCATATATTCTAAATTTGTACGTATACCCTGATGCACTCTCGCACAGCTTTTAAATTTTCACGCCATAACTTGCTCTCTTACTTGGCAGGTACTGGCAGAATTGAAGCCTCCCTTTAAAATGTACCAGGGACTCATCAACAGAAATACACTTCTCGGGGGTGTATGCTTGGGCAAACCGGGCACTGAAATGCGGGTATCAGTTTATACAAACGGTCAAAACTGGGGTCATCTCGGGATGGGCACTGCTCATTATCAGTATAATGTAAGAAGCTAAGTATTGCCTCATAACGCATCCTGGACATAGCCATGCTAGTACATCGGGTGTGGTATAACATGTCTGTACTCCAGTAGGTCCTAAGGGATGGCTTTTTCAGAAGCCGCATGTTCTAGAGCAGTCCCTAGAACTTGCCCAACTCAGCTACGTCTACAGGAGTCCAGCTGTGGGATTGGGCATAAAATGATGTGGGGTTCTTTGTTGTATACTGTTGGGCATATAAATTTGTCTGGGACACCATAATCTCTATAAATTCATCCATTAAAAAGAACTTGAAAAAGTTAATCTCACTGAACCCTGCCGTATTAAATTTTACCCCTGGGCTGCCCGTGTACTCAGGGATTTGAGGCTCGTAATTGTCCGGTGTGGTGGTCCAAATGGGGTCACTTCTCTCAGGAGTTTCAACTGTGGTGGAGGTCCTGGGGTGTCTCCTAGGGGGTCCCTCCTCTTCATCACTTGATGAGGAGGTTGATAAATAAAAGAGAGTCTCACCATCTGACCAGTCTGTGTCAGAGGCAAGAAACACATAGGCCTCTTCAAGAGAAAATGACCTTTGGGACATATTTTATTATTTATGTGTCACACGTGTAAATTGTGTGCTTAGACACGTGTATTGTGTGTATATAGCAAAATGTGTTCTCTTGCACAGGGAGAGTATGTGTGCTTGACAAGAACAAAATAAAAGTATACTTTTATTAGTACTACTAGAAGCAATAGACTGCTACCTAAAACTTTTTTTTTTGTTTTTATAGAACGATTCCCTGACACTAACAAACGCTAATACTAGCGGAGATGCTGCAGATAACTAAGTATCTAAGCTTTTATATATATTTATTTATATATTTTTTTTTTAGTTTTTTAGTTTTTATAGAACGAGTGGACTTCTCTGACACTAAACCAAACCAGGGCGAGGGTTCCTAACACTAAACCTAACTAGATTTTATGTGAACTTTCCTGACACTAAATCGAACTATGGACATGTGAGTTCTCGGCGGCATCTCCCTCCTGAGAGACGCCGGCACTCACTTCCTGGCTCAGAGACTGTCTCCCGCAGGGCGCCCGTGCGTGCACGGCCTTAAAGGGCCAGTGCGCGCACAATTGCAGGAAATCTGCAATCAGTCCAGAATGCTGCTGGACTATAAAAAGGGCTCTGCCCTCTTGATCATCGCCTGAGCATTGTTGTGTACTTAAAAGTATGTCTTGCAAATGGTATCCTAGTGTTTTCCAGTTCCCAGTGTTACCCGTTCCTGCTGCCTGTACCCTGTATCCCGTGCTACCGTGCCTCTGTGCCGTCTAGAGTTGAAGTCGAGTTGTGTCTTCCGCTGCATCTACTGTGTCACACCCCGCTGGGTGTCTGTCTACTGCCGGAGCCTCAACTTCAGCCAGAATCACCGCTACTGTCTACATTGCCTCAGGAACCCTTCCTGGACTATAGACTTTGTATTGTACCTGTTTAGCCAGCTGCTATCCCGCTACGCGGTATGCCCACTGGGTCCACACCCCGCACCGTGACAGTACGCTAAGGCCATGGACCCTGTATTCAGAATCCTGACAGTTCTGTAGCGTTTGTGTGAGATTTACACAAGGCAAGCATAATCTCGCGAGATTACGATGTTTCCTGTCATTTAAAACGAGATTACGCTTGCCTTGGGTAAATCTCACACAAACGCTTCAGAAGTGTCAGGATTCTGAATAGACATCACGTACTGGCTGGAGGTAATGTATATTCACTGTCAGGACACTTGAGTAACGTTAGTGTGTGTGTATGTGGCTGCACATAGTGATATAATAAGATCACTATATGCTGTGTAAATGAATGGAGAGAAGTGTATGACGCTGATTGGTCACTGATTGGTCACTGATTGGTCAGCTGATTGGTCAGCGTCATACACTTCTCTTCACAACGCCCTCTTGGTCAAAAAGTAAAACACGCCCAGTTGTCCATTAAGAAACTCATTAGCATAAAGCTAAAATAGGTCATAACTCTGTCAAAAATGATCGTTTTTCTAAATAAAAAACACTGCTATAATCTACATTACAGCGCCGATCACATTATGTAGAAGATAGGCCACTTATAATGTGATGACAGAGCCTCTTTAACTGTCATCGTTAGCATAATGTATCTTTAGTTCTATCGAATAACATTTATATTATAACACAATATAAAGTATTTTACAGTTACTAATGTGTTTTTTTGTATATTTTTAGAGGTTTGGTTGTTGGTCTTCGTCGGATTCGAGGACTACTTCGATGACTGTGTCAATATTTTCAATAAATTGGCTAACATGGGTTGTGTTGGGGGTTTTATTTAATATGAAATGGGAGGCCTAAGGAGGTACAGTAAAGACCCCATGCACTAGAGCCCCATTACAGCTGTGTACAAAATGGAGCCATAAGACCATGAGGTTGAGGCCTGACTCTCTTGATACAAAAGTCCAGGGGCTTAATGTTTTACTTTCTACTTACCACTATGTTATATGGAATTTGCCTAGAAATAAATGAGAATTAGAAACTGTTCAACTAGATATCTCCCTATATCTCCCTATATCTCCCTAACAGCCGGGAGAACAGCCCAGCTAGTAGTCGGCGGGATGGTAATGCAGGTAAGCCAAGGCAATTGATAGTCATAGGGGATTCTATAATCAGGAAGACGGATAAAATAATTTGTCGCCAAGACCACCTCAACCGAATGCTTTGCTGTCTCCCTGGTGCCAGGGTTCGGCATGTGGTGGAACGGGTGGACAAATTGCTGGGAGGGGTTGGTGATGATCCAGCTGTCGTGGTCCATGTCGGTACCAACGACAGAATAAATGGTAGGTGGAGGAGCCTTAAGAATAATTTTAAAGAACTAGGCTACAAGCTGAAGGGAAGGACCTCCAAAGTAGTATTCTCAGGAATACTGCCTGTGCCATGCGCATCACAGGAAAGACAGCGGGAGCTCAGGGAGTTAAATGCATGGCTGACGTCTTGGTGTAGAGGAGAAGGATTTGGGTTCCTAGAGCACTGGGCTGACTTTTCATTGGGGTACAAACTGTATTCTGCAGATGATTTGCACCTAAATGGAAGGGGGTCCGCTGTGCTGGGGGAGAGAATTCTAGCTGGGGTGGCGGAGTATTTAAACTAGGGATGAGGAGGGAGGTCAATGTAGAAAAAAAAGGGGTAGTCAGGTTAGAGAGGGGTCAGACTATATTGGTGGGGGGAGAAACAGAATGTGGGGAGAGGACTGGACAACAGGATAAGGAGATCCTTTCGTTACAAAACATCAGTGTAAGTAAAAAGGACCGATTAATGTCAAATCACATTTCTGATAATAAAAGTGAAAAACTGACAGGCAAGTTAAAGTGTATGTTCACAAATGCCAGAAGTCTAGCAAGTAAAATGGGGGAGCTGGAGGCCTTGATACTGGAAGAAAATATAGATATAGTTGGTGTTGCTGAAACATGGCTGGACTCTTCACATGACTGGGCTGTAAATCTACAGGGTTTTACACTTTTTCGTAAAGACAGGACAAATAGGAAAGGTGGTGGTGTATGTCTGTATGTGAGAAGTGATATGAAGGCGAGTGTGAAAGAGACAATAGTGGGTGAAGACTGTGAGGAGGTTGAAACCTTGTGGGTGGAACTAGAAAGGGAGGTAAACACTGAAAAAATTACTTTTGGTGTAATCTATAGACCCCCCAATATAACTGAGGAGATGGAAGTTCAGCTATATAAACAGATGGAGCGGGCTGCACAGGCGGGTACTGTAGTGATAATGGGAGATTTTAATTTCCGGGATATTAATTGGTGTCATGGTTCGGCTTCAACTGCAAAGGGGAGACATTTCCTCAACCTGTTGCAGGAAAATTTTATGGGCCAGTTTGTGGAAGACCCGACTAGAGGTGAAGCTCTGTTGGATCTGGTCATTTCTAATAATGCAGATCTTGTTGGGAATGTCAATGTTCGTGAAAACCTCGGTAACAGTGATCACAATATAGTTACATTTTACCTATACTGTAAAAAACAAACGCAGGCTGGGAGGGCAAAAACATTTAATTTTAAGAAAGCCAATTTCCCCAGGATGAGGGCTGCAATTCAGGATATGGACTGGGAAGAACTAATGTCAAATAATGGAACAAATGATAAATGGGAGATTTTCAAATCTACTTTGAGTTATTATAGTGCAAAATTTATTCCTACAGGTAATAAGTATAAACGACTCAAATTAAACCCCACATGGCTTACACCTTCTGTGAAAGGGGCAATACATGACAAAAAAAGGGCATTTAAAAAATACAAATCTGAGGGTACAGCTGTAGCCTTTGTAAAATATAAAGAGCTTAATAAAATCTGTAAAAATGTAATAAAATTAGCAAAAATACAAAATGAAAGGCAGGTGGCCAAGGATAGTAAAACAAATCCTAAAAAATTCTTCAAGCATATAAATGCAAAAAAGCCAAGGTCTGAACATGTAGGACCCCTAGATAATGGTAATGGGGAGTTGATCACAGGGGATCAAGAGAAGGCAGAGTTACTAAATGGGTTCTTTAGCTCTGTATATACAACTGAAGAAAGAGCAGCTGATGTAGCCGCTGCCAGTGCTGTTAATATATCAGTTGATATACTGAATTGGATGAATGTAGAGATGGTCCAAGCTAAATTAAATAAAATAAATGTGCACAAGGCCCCGGGACCAGATGGGTTACACCCTAGAATTCTTAAAGAGCTTAGTTCAGTTATTTCTGTCCCCCTTTTCATAATATTCAGAGAATCTCTAGTGACTGGTATAGTGCCAAGGGACTGGCGCAGGGCAAATGTGGTGCCTATTTTCAAAAAGGGCTCTAGGTCTTCCCCGGGTAATTATAGACCAGTAAGCTTAACATCCATCGTGGGGAAAATGTTTGAGGGGCTATTGAGGGACTATATACAGGATTATGTGACAATAAATAGCATTATAAGTGACAGCCAGCACGGTTTTACTAAGGACAGAAGTTGTCAAACTAACCTAATCTGTTTTTATGAAGAGGTGAGCAGAAGTCTAGACAGAGGGGCCGCTGTGGATATAGTGTTTTTGGACTTTGCAAAGGCATTTGACACTGTCCCCCATAGACGCCTAATGGGTAAATTAAGGACTATAGGTTTAGAAAATATAGTTTGTAATTGGATTGAGAATTGGCTCAAGGACCGTATCCAGAGAGTTGTGGTCAATGATTCCTTCTCTGAATGGTCACCGGTTATAAGTGGTGTACCCCAGGGTTCAGTGCTGGGACCACTATTATTCAACTTATTTATTAATGATATAGAGGATGGGATTAATAGCACTATTTCTATTTTTGCAGATGACACCAAGCTATGTAATATAGTTCAGACTATGGAAGATGTTTGTGAATTGCAGGCAGATTTAAACAAACTAAGTGTTTGGGCGTCCACTTGGCAAATGAAGTTTAATGTAGATAAATGTAAAGTTATGCATCTGGGTACCAACAACCTGCATGCATCATATGTCCTAGGGGGCGCTACACTGGCGGATTCACTTGTTGAGAAGGATCTGGGTGTTCTTGTAAATCATAAACTCAATAACAGCATGCAGTGTCAATCAGCTGCTTCAAAGGCCAGCAAGATATTGTCGTGTATTAAAAGAGGCATGGACTCGCGGGACAGAGATGTAATATTGCCAATTTACAAAGCATTAGTCAGGCCTCATCTAGAATATGCAGTTCAGTTCTGGGCTCCAGTTCATAGAAAGGATGCCCTGGAGTTGGAAAAAATACAAAGAAGAGCAACAAAGCTAATAAGGGGCATGGAGAATTTAAGTTATGAGGAAAGATTGAAAGAATTAAACCTATTTAGCCTTGAAAAAAGACGACTAAGGGGGGACATGATTAACTTATATAAATATATTAATGGCACATACAAAAAATATGGTGATATCCTGTTCCTTGTAAAACCCCCTCAAAAAACAAGGGGGCACTCCCTCCGTCTGGAGAAAAAAAGGTTCAAGCTGCAGAGGCGACAAGGCTTCTTTACAGTAAGAACGGTGAATTTATGGAATAGCCTACCGCAGGAGCTGGTCACAGCAGGGACAGTAGATGGCTTTAAAAAAGGGTTAGATAATTTCCTAGAACAAAAAAATATTAGCTCCTATGTGTAGACATTTTTCCTTCCCTTTTCCCTTCCCTTGGTTGGACTTGATGGACATGTGTCTTTTTTCAGCCGTACTAACTATGTAACTATGTAACTATATAATGTGTTGCCAGAAAAACATGTTTTTTTTTTAAAAATTAAACATTTAGTGTGTGGGTGATTAAATATTGTTCAAATTTTTTTTATTTTTTTCGCGAGTCAGGAAATATTATAAATTTTTTCTAATTTATAATACTACCCATTTTTGGTCACTAGATGGAGCTAGTTCCCAAAATTGTAGCATTGCAACATTGGGTTAAAAGCCCTCGCTCTAGTGAGCTCTCAGCATCCCCCCCTCCTTTATCCTGGCTAGTGCCGGGATAAACGAGGGGTTTGAAAGGTTTAACCTCCTACACTCTGTGTCGCCATTTTTTGAGGTAACCCACAGTGTAGTAGGTTTACATACAGTAGTAAACACACACAAACACTAACATACATTGAAATCTCTTACCTGCTCCTGCCGCCGCGGCTCCCTCCGGCCCGTCCGCTCCGTTTGCTGCCGCTGTTCCATGTGCACAAGTCCGGAAGCCGCGACCGGAAGTAGTAATATTACTGTCCGGCCGCGACTTCCGGTCCACAGGAAAATGGCGCCGGACGGCGCCAATTTCGAATAGGACTGTGTGGGAGCGGCGCATGCGCAGTTCCCACACAGACGCCGTACACGGCAGTCAATGGGACGGGAGCCGTTCACAGTCCCTATGGGACTGTGGCTGCCGTATTCCATGTCTGTGTGTGTCGTTAATCGACACACACAGAAATGGAACAAAAAATGGCAGCCCCCATAGGGAAGAAAAAGTGTAAAAATAAGAAACAGTAAAACACAAACACACAAATGAATATAAACGTTTTTATTAAAGCACTAACATCTTTAACATATAAAAAATTTATTTGTGATGACACTGTTCCTTTAAGGCCTCATGCACACGGCGTGCCTGTAATCATGGCCATGACCGTAATCAGAGCTGCAGCCCGCATTATCGGGCCATTCTCCCATACAAAGTGTGGGAGCATGGCCCGTAAAATACCAAAAATATGACATGCTCTATAATTCCCGGCAGAGTTCTACGGTACGGACACCCATCCGTAGTGATACGGAAAGGTGTCCACGGCCAATAGAACTGTATGGGTCCGTAATTGCGGACCATATTACAGTCAGCAATTACGGAGATTTTTTACGGTCGTGTGCATGGGGCCTAATAAAGTACTTAGGAAAATTCAAAAAATACAAAGAGGCAGTTTAATTCTATGCGGTGATTTAACCATTTAAGGACACAGCCTAATTTTGGCATTAAGGCTCAGTGCCCATTTTTCAAACCTGACATATTTCACTTTATGTGGTAATAACTTCGGAATGCTTTTACCTATCCAAGCAATTCTAAGACTGTTTTGGGCTTTATGTTAGTGGTAAAATTTGGTCGATACATTGAGTGTTTATTTGTGAAAAATAGCAAAATTTAGAGAAAAGTTTGAAAAAATTAGCATATTTTTTAATTTAAATGTATCTGCTTGTAATGGTTCTACCACACAAAATAGTTACTAATTAACATTTCCCATATGTCTACTTTATGTTGGCATAATTTTTTGAACATTCTTTTATTTTTCTTGGATGTTACAAGGCTTAGAACATGAGCAGCAATTTCTCATATTTCCAAGAAAATTTCAAAAGCCTTTTTTTAGGTACTACTTCAGTTCTGAAGTGGCTTTAAGGTGCCTATGTATTAGAAACCACCATAAAACCCCCCAATTTTAAAACTAGACCCCTCAAAGTATTCAAAACAGCATTTAGAAAGTTTCTTAACCCTTTAGGCGTTTCACAGGAATTAAAGCAATGTGAAGAAATTCAAATTTAATCAATTTTTTCTGTAACACAGAAGGTTTGACCAGAGAAACACTACCAAATATGTATTGCCCAGAATCTGCAGTTTTTAGAAATACCCCACATGTGGCCCTAGTGTGCAAGTAGACTAAAACACAGGCCTCAGAAGCAAAGAAGCACCTGGTGCATTTTGGGGCCCCTTTTTTATAAGAATATATTTTAGGCACAATGCAGGGTTTCAAGAGGTCTTGTGTAGCCAAAAGTGACCCCATTTTGGAAACTGTACCACTCCAGGAATTCATTTATGGGTGTCGTGACCATTTAGACCCCACAGTTGTTCCACTGAACTTATTTGAATTGGGCTGTGATATAACATATTCCAGTTATATGCGGTTTTTGCTAAAAATTTCTTATTTTTACAAGCATAAAATACCACATTTTTTACATTTTACAGTTGAAACCCCCTATAGGCGACCCCAGTCCTGCTGGACCTTTTCTGGTGCTAAGTCATGTATGCAGAAGTCCCTGAGGTACCAGTACAGTTGAAACCCCCGAGAAGTGACCCCATTTTAAAAACTGCACCCCTTAAGACATTCATCTAGAGGTGTAATGAGCATTTTGACCCCACAGGTACTGTATAAAAGATAATGCGCAGCAGATGGTGCAGAGTGAGATTTGCAATTTTCTATATATATATGCCATTTCAGTGTCCGATATAGTGTGCCCAGCATGCGCCACCGGAGATATACACCACATAAACTGTAATGTGGATTCTCCCGGGTACGGAAATACCCTACATGTTTCTGCTATCTGCTGCCTGGGCACACGGCAGTGCTCAGAAGGGAAAGACGAGGGGGATAAAAAGGGTCAGGGTCAATTAAAAATCAAGGGATGTATGATAAATTCAAAAACAATCTTTCATACAGAGCCCTGGTTTTTCGGGACACGTGTCACATTGATATATTGTGTCCTTCCTTATCCCTCTCTTTGAGCAGACTCTGCACCTCTTTTGACTTTTTCCCTTCTTGCCCGTTAGGGGAACTTCTCGTGGAAAATGTTGCCCTGGTACTATGCCTGTGGCCTCGCTTCCAGAAGTACTGGGTGCCCACCCTTCCTGGTCCCTAAAGATTAGGTTCTTGATAATCACCTCTTGAAGTTCCAGGAAAGTTCCCCTCTGGCTTGTACGTCGATGTAGCACGTACGCATTGTACAATGCCATCTGTATGATGTGCACGGCCAGCTTCTTATACCACACCCTCGATTTCCGAATGGCGCTGTATGGCTTCAGGACTTGATCTGACAAGTCCACCCCTCCCATGTACCTATTGTAGTCCAGGATGCAGTCTGGTTTGGGGGTCTCAGTACTGGTACCTCGTACAGGTACATGGGTACTGGTGTGGCCATGTATTGTTGTCAATACAAGGACATCTCTCTTGTCCTTGTACTTTGCGTTAATTCCCAGTAAGTGGGGGCATTCTGGGGGCTGAATACTGGTGTCCTTCCCTTCATATATTCTAAATTTGTACGTATACCCTGATGCACTCTCGCACAGCTTTTAAATTTTCACGCCATAACTTGCCCTCTTACTTGGCAGGTACTGGCAGAATTGAAGCCTCCCTTTAAAATGTACCAGGGACTCATCAACAGAAATACACTTCTCGGGGGTGTATGCTTGGGCAAACCGGGCACTGAAATGCGGGTATCAGTTTATACAAACGGTCAAAACTGGGGTCATCTCGGGATGGGCACTGCTCATTATCAGTATAATGTAAGAAGCTAAGTATTGCCTCATAACGCATCCTGGACATAGCCATGCTAGTACATCGGGTGTGGTATAAGATGTCTGTACTCCAGTAGGTCCTAAGGGATGGCTTTTTCAGAAGCCGCATGTTCTAGAGCAGTCCCTAGAACTTGCCCAACTCAGCTACGTCTACAGGAGTCCAGCTGTGGGATTGGGCATAAAATGATGTGGGGTTCTTTGTTGTATACTGTTGGGCATATAAATTTGTCTGGGACACCATAATCTCTATAAATTCATCCATTAAAAAGAACTTGAAAAAGTTAATCTCACTGAACCCTGCCGTATTAAATTTTACCCCTGGGCTGCCCGTGTACTCAGGGATTTGAGGCTCGTAATTGTCCGGTGTGGTGGTCCAAATGGCGTCACTTCTCTCAGGAGTTTCAACTGTGGTGGAGGTCCTGGGGTGTCTCCTAGGGGGTCCCTCCTCTTCATCACTTGATGAGGAGGTTGATAAATAAAAGAGAGTCTCACCATCTGACCAGTCTGTGTCAGAGGCAAGAAACACATAGGCCTCTTCAAGAGAAAATGACCTTTGGGACATATTTTATTATTTATGTGTCACACGTGTAAATTGTGTGCTTAGACACGTGTATTGTGTGTATATAGCAAAATGTGTTCTCTTGCACAGGGAGAGTATGTGTGCTTGACAAGAACAAAATAAAAGTATACTTTTATTAGTACTACTAGAAGCAATAGACTGCTACCTAAAACTTTTTTTTTTGTTTTTATAGAACGATTCCCTGACACTAACAAACGCTAATACTAGCGGAGATGCTGCAGATAACTAAGTTGCTAAGCTTTTATATATATTTATTTATATATTTTTTTTTTAGTTTTTATAGAACGAGTGGACTTCTCTGACACTAAACCAAACCAGGGCGAGGGTTCCTAACACTAAACCTAACTAGATTTTATGTGAACTTTCCTGACACTAAATCGAACTATGGACATGTGAGTTCTCGGCGGCATCTCCCTCCTGAGAGACGCCGGCACTCACTTCCTGGCTCAGAGACTGTCTCCCGCAGGGCGCCCGTGCGTGCACGGCCTTAAAGGGCCAGTGCGCGCACAATTGCAGGAAATCTGCAATCAGTCCAGAATGCTGCTGGACTATAAAAAGGGCTCTGCCCTCTTGATCATCGCCTGAGCATTGTTGTGTACTTAAAAGTATGTCTTGCAAATGGTATCCTAGTGTTTTCCAGTTCCCAGTGTTACCCGTTCCTGCTGCCTGTACCCTGTATCCCGTGCTACCGTGCCTCTGTGCCGTCTAGAGTTGAAGTCGAGTTGTGTCTTCCGCTGCATCTACTGTGTCACACCCCGCTGAGTGTCTGTCTACTGCCGGAGCCTCAACTTCAGCCAGAATCACCGCTACTGTCTACATTGCCTCAGGAACCCTTCCTGGACTATAGACTTTGTTTTGTACCTGTTTAGCCAGCTGCTATCCCGCTACGCGGTATGCCCACTGGGTCCACACCCCGCACCGTGACAGTACGCTAAGGCCATGGACCCTGTATTCAGAATCCTGACAGTTCTGTAGCATTTGTGTGAGATTTACACAAGGCAAGCATAATCTCGCGAGATTACGATGTTTCCTGTCATTTAAAACGAGATTACGCTTGCCTTGGGTAAATCTCACACAAACGCTTCAGAAGTGTCAGGATTCTGAATAGACATCACGTACTGGCTGGAGGTAATGTATATTCACTGTCAGGACACTTGAGTAACGTTAGTGTGTGTGTATGTGGCTGCACATAGTGATGTAATAAGATCACTATATGCTGTGTAAATGAATGGAGAGAAGTGTATGACGCTGATTGGTCACTGATTGGTCACTGATTGGTCAGCTGATTGGTCAGCGTCATACACTTCTCTTCACAACTCCCTCTTGGTCAAAAAGTAAAACACGCCCAGTTGTCCATTAAGAAACTCATTAGCATAAAGCTAAAATAGGTCATAACTCTGTCAAAAATGATCGTTTTTCTAAATAAAAAACACTGCTATAATCTACATTACAGCGCCGATCACATTATGTGGAAGATAGGCCACTTATAATGTGATGACAGAGCCTCTTTAACTGTCATCGTTAGCATAATGTACCTTTAGTTCTATCGAATAACATTTATATTATAACACAATATAAAGTATTTTACAGTTACTAATGTGTTTTTTTGTATATTTTTAGAGGTTTGGTTGTTGGTCTTCGTCGGATTCGAGGACTACTTCGATGACTGTGTCAATATTTTCAATAAATTGGCTAACATGGGTTGTGTTGGGGGTTTTATTTAATATGAAATGGGAGGCCTAAGGAGGTACAGTAAAGACCCCATGCACTAGAGCCCCATTACAGCTGTGTACAAAATGGAGCCATAAGACCATGAGGTTGAGGCCTGACTCTCTTGATACAAAAGTCCAGGGGCTTAATGTTTTACTTTATACTTACCACTATGTTATATGGAATTTGCCTAGAAATAAATGAGAATTAGAAACTGTTCAACTAGATATGACTGGTCCTCTATACAAGAGGCCTATGATCCCATTAGTCCGCACTACAAAATATTGGGTAACTCCTGAGGATGAACTGTAAGTCTATGTCACTGTACATATATATATATATATATATATATATATATATATATATATATACTCTCTAATCTGCATGTTAGAAGCTCATATATAACATGTCAATGGAAATGCTCCATTACAATGTCTGTAGATAAGTGAGTCTACATCTATGTATACATAGTCATTGAATCTGGTTTGCTGATACTGGATGGATCAGTAGAGTAATAAATACCCTTGTTTCTATTGTATCACCCCCTTTCCATGTAGACTGTGCGCTTGTGAGCAGGGCCCTCTCTCCTTATATTTATATTGTAACATTTTAGAATTGTATGTCACTGTACCCTGTAATTTATTGTACAGCGCTGTGGAAAATGTTGGTGCTTTATAGGTAATATTATTATAATTTATAATGTAATTATAAAGAAAGCGACGCTACTTAGATAGGCGCAGTAATAATATACATTATACAATCAATGCCATCCCCTCACTTTACTACACAATGCTGCCTGAGGTCAGGGGGGCTCTAGACTTTATACAGGTTGTGTCCATGGGGCTTCCTATAGAGCTGGGATATGGGTGTCCTACTAAGGATATATTATTGGTGTGATCGCACCCACCAGCTGATCGGGGATGTTTGTAAGTTATTCATGTAAACCACATGTCATTGCAATATCTATGTTGTTTTTATTTGACTGACATTTATTAAAGCATTATGGGAAGAACATATATATTTCAAAAGATTTGAATATGGAAACCAAGTGGATAAAGTGAAGAGATCATACAGCTGGCATGTGGTTGGCATGTAACTGGCATATGATTGGTCACTCCCTGGCACCTGCCCGGAATGTTGTGATTTGAATTTTCTGCTCGGCCTACAGATCAGTTGATCAGTTAGTTGGAAACAACTGCAGCGTCTTGTTATATACAAGAAGCGATTCATAGATATTTGAGGACACATTTTTGGTTTTTGGGGAGTTTTTTTTGCTGTTTTTTATTCCAGGATTACACCATACTTTCCTGATCATCTACTGGTAAGTGCAGATCTTTACACACCACACACACTACACACAGGACAGTATATACACAGTACACAAGGTATAAGACGACGGGCGTGACCTGGTCAGTGGATTGATATTTTCAGGGGCCATGTCATTTACTGATCAGTTTTGTCATTCTTAACCCCTTGTGGACACAACCCATTTTTTCAAATCTGACACGTGTCACTTTATATGGTAATAAATTTGCAATGGTTTTAATTATCGAAGTTATTCTGACTGTGATTGTTTTCTCGTGACACATTGTACTTGTATGTTAGTGGAAAAATTTGTTCGATAAATTCAGTATTTATTTGTAAAAAAATTCACCAACATCTTGAGGAAATTAGTAAAAATTAGCATATTTCTACATTTAAATGTATCTGCTTTTAAGACAGATAGTAATAGCACACAAAATAGTTACTAGTTAACATTTTTTTTGAAAATTAATTTTAATATAGAAAATTGTTTAACACAGAAGGTTTTACCAAAGACACGCAACTCAAAATGTATTGCCCAGGTTCTGCAGTTTTTAGAAATATCCCACATGTGACCCTAGTGCGCCACATGACTGAAATACTGGCCTCAGAAGCAAAGGAGCACCTAGTGGATTTTGGGGCCTTCTTTTTATTAGAATATAGTTTAGGCACTATGCCAGGTTTGAAGAGGTCTTGTAGTGCCAAAACATAGGAAACAACCCCAAAAAGAGACCATTTTGGAAACTACACCCCCAAGGAATGTATCTAGGGGTATAGTGAGCAATTTGACCCCGCAGGTTTTTTGATAAATGTATTTGTAATTAGGTTGTGTAAATCAAAATAGAATTTTTTTCTCAGAAAATATAGATTTAGCTACAATTTTTACATTTAACTAAGGAATAAAGGAGAAAAAGCACCCCAACATCTGTGAAGAAATTTCTCCCGAAATTGCCTGGACATATGACAGGGCTCAGAATTGAAAGAGCACCATGCCCATTTGAGTCTTATTTTGGTGAATTTAACTGCATTGGCCCACAAGTGCAGGGCTTCAAGGTCAAATACTGAAACAAACCCCCAGAAGTGACGCCATTTTAGAAACTACACCCCTCAAGGCATTTTTTGAGGGGTGTAGTGAGCATTTTCACACCAGAGGTGTTTTTTTTTATTAGAAATTAATGCACAGCGGAGGGTGCAAAGCGAAAATATTTTTTTCCACAGATATGTAATTTCAGTGCCCAATATGGGTGCACAGCTCATGCCGCTATGAAAAGACAGCTCTCTAATTATTATGCCGTGTTTCCTAGCTTTAGATACACTCTACATGTTTGTTGCCCTAATATTTTGCCTGGACATATGACCGGGTTCAGGAGTGAAAAAGCACCATGCGCATTCGAGGCCATTTTAGCGCTTTATGAAGCATTGGCCAACAATTGCTGGACTCTCAGGTCAAATAGTAAAACAAACCCCCAAGAAGTGGAAACGACACCCCTCAAGGCATTTATCAAGAAGGAACCAATGCTCAGGGGAGGGTGCAAAGTGTAAATTTTCTACTGATATGCCATTTTAGTGCACAATATGTTTTACCCATTGTGTGCCACTGAAGACAAGTACCTCATAAACCGTTAAGCAGACTCTCCCGGGTATGGCGATGCCATTTATGAGGATGTAAATTGATGTTTGGGCACACTGTAGGGTTCACAAGGGAGAGAGCGCCATTTGGCTTTTGGAGCCCAGATTTTTCTTGATAATAGTTCTGTTTGGGGCTTTACTGGTATTTCAGTTTACAATGTGGGGGCATATGTAAGCTGTGCGGAGTACATCAGGGCATAATAAAAGGGTATAATAATGCGGTAAATGAATAATAACATGCAGATGTGTGGCAAGTGTCACACTGATAAATGGTGCCCGATTTTAACCCCCTTTTGGAACACACGCTGCACATTTTGTATCTACATTTTCTGAGAGCCAGAACTTTTTTATTTTTTCATCAACTGAGCTGTGTGAGGGCTTATTTTTTTGCGGGACAATCTGTTTTCATTGGTACCATTTTGGGGTACATGCAACTTTTTGATCATTTATTTATTTTTTTGTGAAGCAGGGTGACCAAAAAACAATCAATTTTTTTATTCTTTTTTTATTTATTTTATTTATTTTTTTTATTCTTTTTTTTTACGCCGTGCATCATGCGTTATAAATGACATATTGAAATTATTTTGCGGGTCGCTACCATTACGGCGACACCAAATGTATATAGTTTTTTTTATATTTTACAGCGTTACCACGGATAAAATCACGTTTTTTTTTTATCGTTTATTGTTTGGGTTGCCATATTCTAAGAGCCCTAACTTATTTTTGCGTCAAAAAGGCTGTGTGAGGGCTTGCTTTTTGCGGGACGAGCGGTTGTTTATATTAGTACCATTTTGTGGTACATGCGACTTTTTCATCATTTTATCAAAAAATTTCTGGGAAGGCGAGGTGATCAAAAAAGTGTGACTGACATTATTGTTTATGGTGTTCACCGTGCTGGATTTTTTTTTTACAGTTGGGGTCGTTACGGACGCGGCAACACCAAATATGTGTACTTTTTTAATGTTTTCAGTTTTTTCCTGTAATATAAGTTTTATTATGGGAAAAAAATGCTTTTTTTGTTTATGTAACGTGAAACTTTTTTTTTTTTTTTTAGTCAACATTTTTAGTAACTTTTTTTTTGTCCCACTAGAGGACTTGAAGGCCTGAAGCCCTGATTGCTATTCTAATATACTGCAGTACACACGTAGTGCAGTGTATTAGGGCACATTCAGACGTGGCGTTATTGCTGTTGAATTCTGCTGCGGACAGTCCGCAGTTAAATTCTGCAGCTGCCGTTTTTTGCATGTCTTTCTATACATTTTTAGGAAACTTAGCTCAGACGTTGCAGAAAATAAATGTGCGGAAACTAGGCTGCGGTGCAGATTCTTCCCTCCGCAGCATGCTCATTTCATTGCGGAGAAGAAGCTGACTTTCACTGCGGATCTCAGCATTTGCATTGCAAAGGCTGAAATCTGCAGCAAGTCTGCTGTGATATCCACAACGTCTGAATTACCTGTCAAATATGAAAATGTTGCTGCAAATTCGCAAAGAATCTGCAGCAACATTTTCAGCTGAAAAATTCAGCCACGTCTGATCATGGCCTTAGAGCTGTCAGTCATATACTGACAGCAAGCTTATTAGGTCCCATCTCTTGGGTGTGCTGGGCCTAATAGGCTTCTCTACTTGGCAACCAGGAGGCAATTGTTAGGCCTCCGGTTGCCATAACAACCATAGGCACCCTCGCAATCGCGTCACAGCAGTGTCGATGGAGTACAAACCATCGAAATGCTGTGGTCGCAATTGACAGCAGCATTTAGGGAGTTAATCGGCGAGGGTTGGACAACAGTCCAGTTCCTGCCGTTACAGCAGAGTTTCAGCTGTGATATACAGCTGACACCCGCTGGTGATGGAGCAGGCTCAGCTTCTGGGCCTGCTCCATCACTGTCAAGGACAGTTACGCGACAATGCGCTAACCCCTTGGCGGCAGCGACGTAAATGTACGTGACATGTCGTAAAAGGGTTAATAACATATCTTCTATTTTCCTACATATATGGGGGGTCACAGAAAAACTGTACAAATATTAGGTTGGGTTAGAAAGAAAATCACATTTTTATACTGAGTTACTAAGTCTCCTAATATGTCTCACGCCTTACAATGGTGACTTTGGAACAGATTATCTGAAAAATTACGCAACTTTTATATTGGTCCAGTTTTTATTATGTAAATAGAAAACAAATTGCTTATAGTCATAGCTGGAGGCTGGGCATTACCTGGCACTTGTACCCGCTTAGCATGTTAGAATTTGAACTGGCAGACTATTTGGGCCTCTGTAGATTTCCAGTGCAGCAGTCCTATACCATTCAGTTCTGCGCACATGACCCGTAAATACTGTGCGGGGGAAGAATTTATTAAGACTGGCATTCCAGTCCTAATAGGAAACAAGCGGAGTAAGATGCAACAAATTTCTTAAGAGGCGCATGCTAGATTTACGCTATAATTTACGCCAGTTTCTGGCACAAATAATAATAAATGCGTCGGGCCATAGGTTTATTTTAAAAAAGTGTCAAGGGCGACGAAAACGGCCCGACAGTCTAAATTTTTGTCACTTTTGAGCCGTTTACGATTTTTCTACGCCAGATAACAGGCGTAGAAAAGTTGTTAAATTCCTCCTATGTTTTTACATGTGATAATCAAAAGATAATAGTTCTAGAAAATGCTACTAGTACTATTTCTATTCCTAACCACACCACACATGGATCCTGCGGCAGGGTTGTTGGTGGAGTGATAGTTCAGATCTACCAGGTCTGCACAGAACTTTATTCTTTTACAAGTGAGTGTCATGAAGAGAGACTGAAGACCCGACTGTAATGTAGAAGATGAAGCTCCAGATCTTAGTGCTCAGTGTAGGAATGACTCCCTCCTTGCACTCCACATATAAGAACACTACATATTTCTCCATGTGTAAATATCTTTATATACTATCTGTGTGTTCAGCAGCCAGTGACACACGGACTGCCCGCTAGAGCAGAAGACATGGAGCGCCGGCAAGAGAAAGATGGAACCATGGACGTACCTACCATGATGGCATCAGCACTGCTGGCCTGCTTCACCAATACTGTCAGTGTCAGAGTCTTTTATGTCTGCATTTCAGTGTATAGTTTATATATATTGCAGCACTGGACACTTTATCACTGACCACATACCACATCAGTATAGTAAGGCAGTCCTAAAAGAGAAATTCACTTCTACCCTACATATTGTTCCAAATATTAGCCGTTCTACTGACCACGGAGTACTTTTATATGTAAGTATTCCAGTGTACGCTGCCCTTTACATTCTATAGTATCCTATACTGCAGAATATGAAGAAGAGAAGGACAGAATTATGTAAATCGTGTCCTGGAGAGAACAAAACTCCACCATGTCCCTCCATTTCTCTGCAGCCATGAAGTAATAGATCTTCTCTGGTAATGCCAGTGACATCGGTAGTAATGTTCTGCATCCTAAGAGAATCACCTCACTGTTACAGCTTTATTCTTTATATCATTCCTTACACTAGATTCATACCGGTTACATTTATATTTTATCCATTATAAAATAATATCATATGTTCAGTATAATAAGGAAACCAGCACTTTCTGCAACTTTTATCAGGGCCAGTTTGAGGTGCCTGGGCAGTAAATCTGGTGGGTACCCATCATAATTGTAATTTTACGGGCACATGACAACTTTTTCTATAAGGTAAATCTGTATAGAAATGCATTTGTTGTCAGCCGTTTTATACCAGATAAAGCTCAGCACATGTAGTACAGGTTTCTATAGGAGCTAGTCTGTATACACGTGTACTGAGCTCCATGTGATATAAAATGATGGACAGAACATATACATTTCTATACAGACCAATCCTTATAGAAACTGGTATATGATAAACCTTTTTCTACAAAGGGAAATCCGTGTAGAATTGAATGCACTTCTTGTGCAATATTGTAAATTACATATAAAACCTCTTACATGTTCTGAGTGGTCTATGTGATATAAATGGTGCCATTTCTACACAGACTAGCCCCTATAGAAACTGGCAAGTGCTAAACTGGTCTATCATATATCCTTTTTCTACAGGGGCAAGTCTGCAGAAATGTCCAGGTTTTCAACCATATAATACTGAATAGAGAGCCATAATATCTAGTCATAATGGGCACTAAGAGATTTCTCTAGAGGAGCCAGGGCAGGGGCTAGTCTACCTGCACCCAGAATCAGAGCGCCCCCTGTTGTGTCTGTGACTCCTCCGAGTTTATCTCCTGCTGCCCGGCAGAGAATGAATTGCTCCTGCCTGTCCAGTTCTTTTTTGTGCCTCTGGCAGTACATGCCACCCTCCGCCAGCCCTTACAGTAAAGTCCCTAGCCACCCCTGTACCGCTAAGGCTGAGATCTGTGTTGTAGCCGATGACATGACGTCATTACATTGGCCTAGCACAGTAACACAGAGCTCCTGCTAACTCCTGCTGCCTGTCCTGCTGAGAATGAATGGCTCCTGCCTGTCCAGTTCTTTTCTGTGCCTCTGGCAGTACATTCCACCCTCCGCCAGCCCTTACAGTAAAGTCCCTAGCCACCCCTGTACCGCTAAGGCTGAGATCTGTGTTGTAGCGATGACATGACGTCATTACATTGGCCTAGCACAGTAACACAGAGCTCCTGCTAACGCCTGCTGCCTGTCCTGCAGAGAAGGAATGGCTCCTGCCTGTCCAGTTCTTTTCTGTGACTCTGGCAGTACATTCCACCCTCCGCCAGCCCTTACAGTAAAGTCCCTAGCCACCCCTGCACCGCTAAGGCTGAGATCTGTGTTGTAGCCGATGACATGACGCCATTACATTGGCCTAGCACAGTAACACAGAGCTCCTCCTAACTCCTGCTGCCTGTCCTGCAGAGAAGGAATGGCTCCTGCCTGTCCAGTTCTTTTCTGTCCTGTCCCTCTGGCAGTACATTCCTCCCTCCGCCAGCCCTTACAGTAAAGTCCCTAGCCACCCCTGCACCGCTAAGGCTGAGATCTGTGTTGTAGCTGATGACATGACACCATTACATTGGCCTAGCACAGTAACACAGAGCTCCTCCTAACTCCTGCTGCCTGTCCTGCAGAGAAGGAATGGCTCTTGCCTGTCCAGTTCTTTTCTGTCCTATCCCTCTGGCAGTACATTCCACCCTCCGCCAGCCCTTACAGTAAAGTTCCTAGCCACCCCTGCACCGCTAAGGCTGAGATCTGTGTTGTAGCTGATGACATGACGCCATTACATTGGCCTAGCACAGTAACACAGAGCTCCTCCTAACGCCTGCTGCCTGTCCTGCAGAGAAGGAATGGCTCCTGCCTGTCCAGTTCTTTTCTGTGCCTCTGGCAGTACATTCCACCCTCCGCCAGCCCTTACAGTAAAGTTCCTAGCCACCCCTGCACCGCTAAGGCTGAGATCTGTGTTGTAGCTGATGACATGACACCATTACATTGGCCTAGCACAGTAACACAGAGCTCCTCCTAACTCCTGCTGCCTGTCCTGCAGAGAAGGAATGGCTCCTGCCTGTCCAGTTCTTTTCTGTCCTGTGCCTCTGGTAGTACATGCCACCCTCTTCCAGCCCTTACAGTAAAGTCCCTAGCCACCCCTGCACCGCTAAGGCTGAGATCTGTGTTGTAGCGATGATCCAGAGGATATGTCATAAATATCAGATAGATGCGGGTGCATTGCTGGGTCTACACAGTGGACAGTGGTAAGGGGGTCCTGTGCAACTGCGACCGCTGCGACTACTATAGCTACACCACTAGGTGTGGATTGATATTTTTAGAATTCTCTTGGAATGTCTCTAAAATTTTAATAAATGGAAATGAATCAAGTTTTAATTCATTAATTATAAAACATTTGTTAAGTTAAAAAAGAAAACTAAATACAAACTGTTCTATTGTAGCCTCCACCACTCCACGTTATGGCGCACATCCTGAAGAAAGCCGAGGACTATGTAAGTTATATCAGCAGATGATCCTATTATTACACAGAACTTCTGTAAGTCCACAGAAAAAAACCTAACCAGAATAAATTTCAACCCTACACACACACTATATATATATTATATGTATAAATATATACACACACATATATACATGTGTGTGTATATGTATATATGTATATATATATATATATATATATGTATGTATATAGCCCACTCCAAAATACGAGACAGCACTCCAGTTGTAGTGAAAAATAGGATCACTTTAATCACCCCTTGCGACAATTCAGCCCTACTCCATGGGGCCTTTCTCATTGCTAGAGATATATACATATATAATATATGTGTGTGTGTGTGTGTATATATATATATATATATTATATATGTATGTATATATACATATATATACACCGTCACATAGAAATATATATACATACACATATACCTATTGTAGCAGTTTGGGGAATGTTGTTAGGCAAAGCGACACTGAGCGCAGTATTCTTGTTAAACAGGACTTAGAAGCTTTATTTCTCTTTCAAGCAGCAAAGTGCAATAAACACAAAGGAATCTTGTTTCATCAGCATACACAAAGCTTAGAACAGAAAGAAACGTTTCAAGTAATAAAAGTTCAAGTATAAAGCACGCAGTCCAGCCCTTTGCAGGGGTTAGCTCTCACCCCTCTGTAAATATCAGGTCTGTTCAGCAGCAGACCAGTCTTCACACTCTTGCTTTCTCACACTCTCCCAGCAGTGCTTTTCTCTTATTTAATCACCCTGCAATTGTAGATGAACACAGCACTCCACGCAGCTCTATATTAGGCCATGTTCACGTTACCAGAGGAAGAATCAGTTCCCAAACTTGAATACATAAGAACCATAGGACAAAATAACGGCACCAGGACTTCCAGATAGATGAAAAAAGGGTGGATTTATTCACCTCAAGTGAGCAGCGACGTTTCGGGGTTCGTCACAGAACCTTTCTCAAGCTGTACAACACTACACACATTGTCAGGTACAAATAGGAAGTACATCCAATAATTAACATAAAACCAATTGATGTACAATTTACAAAAATCAAGTGTATACATAGAACTTTCAACCCATATTATGGAACAGTTTTACAAAGTGCATAAGTACAATCGTACTTTCATATATCAGGTGCATGCTCAAAGATGGCGCCAAGACCGGAAATAGAGTCTATGTAACGCAAGCGGTGAGTAAATCACCAATGCGCATGCGCCGGATCGAAACTTGCGTTCCAGCCCATTTGCGCATGCGCGGGCTGCGTTTACCCAATGTCACAGTTCTACAAACCTAAAAAATTCACACTAGGGATGCACGATGCATCGAAACTTCGATACTGTTCAATACCGTTATTTCATGTATTTCGATACTTAGCTGTATGACTGTATGAGAGTGGGGCTGCAACTGTGTAATACAGCCATTGCCTGCTCCCGAGTCCTGACAAGTGCGCGCCATCAGGACAATGTGATGCGGCCAGCGCTACACTAATGAGCGGCAGCACTGAAGACAGAACATGGCGGGCGCACTGCAAAACACCCCCATGTTCTGTTCTCAGTGCCTGAACCGCCGCTCATTAGTGCAGCGCCAGCCGCATCACCTCATGCTGACTGCGCACGCACTTACTGTCAGGAACGGGGCAATGGCTGTATTACACAGCCGCAGCCCCGCTCTATAACGGCGGAGATCAGAAAAACCTCTAATTTCCACTGCTATTCCCCTGAATGCTGCGATCAAAGCTGAACGCAGCATTCAAGAGGAAGTGAGAAGGGGGGATGCCCCTTGGATCGCGTCACAGGGAATTCCTGTGACGCGATTGAGGGACATACCATATATGGGCAGACAGGTATGTCCTAACAACTGCCTGTGTACTATCAGTAAACAGGCTAATGTACTGCCATATAGAAATATACCAGTACATTAAAGTTTAAAAATAAAGTAAAAACACAAAGTAATGTTAAATTTAAAAAAAATACACATACACCTTTTTTGCAATAAACATTAAAATAAGTCTCAATACATAAAAGATATACATATTCAGTATTGGCGCGGCCGTAATAACCATCACAACAATTTTTTTTCATCATTTGTGATGTGTACGCTGTAAAAAAATAAAATAAACACTGCTTTTTTCACTTATTGTGGGGCACGAGGTGTGATGAATTTAACCTCCATGTGCCTCACATTAATTGTAATTAACCCCATCATGTACCTTACACATTAACCCATTATGACTGAGAAACATGATTGGGTTAATTACTATTAATGTGAGGCACATTCAAAATTCATCATACTTTGCGCCTCACATCAGAAAACGGAAGAACTTTTTTTTTTTATTATTACTGTTGGCAAAGTATCGAATTGGTATCGAAATCGCAATACTAAATGAAGTATCAGTGTCGAAGTCCAAATTCTGGTATCGTGACATCCCTAACACATACGCACACACACAAACATAAGATACAGCCGCTCTGTATACAGCATACAGAGCAGCTGTATCTTAAAAAGTTAAAATAATTTTGAATAAAAACTAATTATAAAGTTGCACAAAACACACTGATTGACTTTATTAAATTTTTTTTAAAAAAAAAACATTCCTTTTGAAAGGCTTTATACAATGTTATCTTTCTAGTTCTCCAAGGATATACAAGTGGAGGAATTTACCATGGAGAAGGTAAGAGCCTCATTTCTTGGAAAATCATAAAATCTTCCTAACCATGGAAAACCGACGTAGCGGAGTACAGGCTCATAGATTCTCTATCAAGCTCGTACTTCGCTACATCAATTTCCGAAAAAAGCCGAATAAAAACTACATAGCTAAGCGCTCACACGAGCGCTTCTGCTGCTTCGTTTTAGCTATTGGTGGGGGTCTCAATGCTCGGACCCCCACCAATTAAAACTTATGACATGTCACTATGACATGTCAGGAGTTTGTTGAACATTTAGGTACACTTTAATTTTCCAGGAACTTCTCTAGAGCTGCACTAGATCAAAACGACAATGATCAATTTATTTTAAGTATTCTATTCAATTTATTTACAGATGAGAGATAAAGGACTGAAGATCACCGAGTACTATGTAAGTGATATCAACAGACCATCCTATTAACACACAGAATATCTGTAGAGATACATATATGCAGTTAGGTCCAGAACTATTTGGACAGTGACACAATCTTCATTCATGATTTGCGCTCTGCATGTTTTACATTGGATTTGAAATGAAACAACTGAGATGCAATTGAAGTGTAGACTTTCAGGTTTAATTCAAGTGGTTGAACAAAAATATCCTGTGAAACGTTTAGGAATTGCAACCATTTTTCTAAACAGACTCCTCATTTCAGGGGCTCAAAGGTAATTGGACAAATTAACCTAACCATAAATAAAATGTTTTTTGTTAAATACTTTGTAGAGAATCCTTTGCAGGCAATGACTGCCTGAAGTCTGGAACGCATGGACATCACCAAACGCTGGGTTTCCTCCTTTGTGATGCTTTGCCAGGCCTTTACTGCAGCGTCTTCAGTTGTTGCTTGTTTGTGAGTCTTCCTGCCTTAAGTTTTCGCTTAAGCAAGTAAAATGCATGCTCGATAGGGATGAGATCTGGTGATTGACTTGGCCATTGCAGAATATTCCACTTCTTTGTCTTAAAAAAAACTCCTGGGTTGCTTTCGCAGTAAGTTTTGGATCATTGTCCATCTGTTCTGTGAAGCGACGTCCAATCAACCTTGCTGCATTTGGTTGAATCTGAGCAGAAAGTATATCCCTGAACAATACAGAATTCATCCGGATGCTTCTGTCTTCAGTCACATCATCAATAAACACTAGTGACCCAGTGCCTTTTGGCAGCCATGCATGCCCATGCCATCACACTTCCTCCACCATGTTTTACAGAGGATGTGGTGTGCTTTGGATCATGAGCCGTTCCAAGCCTTCTCCATACTTTCTTCCTCCCATCATTCTGGTACAGGTTGATCTTAGTTTCATATGTCGAAAGAATGCTGTTCCAGAACTGGGCTGGCTTCTTTACATGTTGTTTGGCAAAGTCTAATCTGGCTTTTCTATTTTTGTGGGTGATTAATGGTTTGCACCTATTGGTGAACAGTCTGTATTTGCTCTCATGAAGTCTTGTCTTTATGGTAGACTTAGATACTGATACACCTACTTCCAGGAGAGTGTACTTCACAGGGTAGGTGTTGTGGAGGGGGTTTTCAATTACCTATGGTCCCTTGAAAAAGAGGCAGCTACATATTAAAGAGCTGTAATTTCTAAACCCTTCCTCAAATTAGGATGTGAATACACTCAAATTAAAGCTGAGAGTCTGCACTTTAAACCCATATTGATTATATAACTGTATATTCAATATGTTTTGGTAACAGCTAAAATGCCAAAACTTCTGTCACCGCCAAATAAGTCTGGACCTAACTATATATATCAAATAGAAGCCCCTATTCCATGACTGAGGGATGATAGAGTTCGCTCCTAGTAAACCCTTCTAAACCCCCTACTGAGGCCAACCACCCAATCCCATCCTTGTACTCCTATTTCCCTCAATAAGGACAGACTCATGATTGGATAAGGTTGGCCACAGCAGCCATTTTATTGACAAACAATAACTAATAAAAATATTACCATCAAATATAAATAATCAACATTATCAACATTAATAACAAACATTCCGAGCAAAGAGATCCTTGGAGCTAAGTAGGGTATCTGCTCAGCCACTCTGCCGATAAGTGCAGTATTTACCCCCAGCCGATTCCCCACAGGCTCAGGGGCAGCGTATCCAACTGCAGATGGCCAATAATTCAACCTTGCTCCCAGGGACACCACCCAGCAGGAGCCCAAAAATAGCCGGAGCCTCCATATTGCACAATTTGGGAAGGACCATACCCACGATGAGTTCCTCCCCCACCAATTTAACACCATCTCCAAGGACCTCCAACCTGCCAACCACTGCCATGAACGAAACGCAGCATAACAAAATGATAAAACAAATAGTGAGGGTGGGCGGAAAACTTCACCTGCGTGTGCTTCTCCTCCTAATGGCGCAGGCACTGCCTTCGTGCCACTATAATCCTCAGCCTCCACCCCATAACCTCTCTCCTCCTATGACCCCGATCATGTGGCCTCCTCCTATGTCCTGTGGCCCGGGTTGGCCTTTCTTTCCAACAGCTGAAAAGTAGATTTATCACTGTAACTGTTTTTACCAGCACAAATCCCCCCTCCTCCACCACAGATATATAAAAGAATGATAAGAAAATAATATGGTAGAATTATATTTTATTTCTTTCCTTGTATAAGGATAAAGATGCAGAAGAAGATGCTGAGGACGGGGTAAGAGCCTCACTGTTACTATTACAAGATAGACATGACATATAAACCTCAACCACAGCACAGAATAACATTAAACATCTCAGAGCCCAACAAGAGGGTCTATAGTTCGGCAGAATATCGTTCAGAAGGAGTTTTCCATAGATAAATCTACATGCGGGATCATTCAGTACTGACAGCAGAGTGTGAGAAGGAATCTGAAATGGGTGAACATGGCATTCACAAGAAAAATAGGAGATTATATAGAACATTATTATATAACCCAAAAAAATTAATTCTTCCCTGTTCTGTTGTAGCCGATCTACATGAAGCTGGACGACGGCATGATGATCCTGGAAGATGTAAGTGATGTCAGCAGATAATGGTATTACTTCATGAAGATTAAATTCTTTATATTCACATTATATTAAAACCAGAAATGTAGTTATTACTGGAAATAGCGCTCACAATGTCTCTGACAGATTCCTTACATATCACACTCAGCATTTACTCATTCTGAACATTATCTGTTACATTTCAATGTGTAGTTTTAGGTTTCATAGACTCCCCAGCTTATAGATGGGCCGGCCTCAGATTTAACCTTTCCCGTCGCTGTACTGTCTTTTTATGTCGGGACAGGGTATTTAAAAATGGCGCATGCTTTGAAGCCCAGCTGGCGCCATAGCTTCTGGGTCTCTGTTGTGTTACACACCAGGGACCCAGTGGCAATGCTTGCTATCAGAGACATCTCTGATTTCAAGCATTTAACCCCTCAGATCCCCGCTACGGCTGCTATAGCGGTAGTTACGCCACTGCCTCAGATGCTGGGGTCAGATGTGACCACCAGCATCTGAAGGGTTTTTCCCTTTCCGTTTGTGGCTGGTCACCGTCTCCCATGTGGTGAGATCGCGGGAGCCGGTGTGTTCCTATAGTAGCCGGGAACCTTGTAAACGCTCCTAGTCCTGCTATAGGAAGATTTGCACTGATGCAATCAAGCAATGCACTGATCTGATTTGCAATAGATTTCAATACTGTGAGTGCAGTCTGTGGCATAAGCGATCTAATGATCGCAGGTTCAAGTCCCCTAGGGGGGCTAAAAATTTTTATATTTAAAAATTTAAATCACCCCCCTTTTCCTATATCACATATAAAAATAAATACACAAACAAATAAACAAATACAACAGTTATCCCAACGTCCAAAATGCCCGAACCATAAAAAAATACAAATATTTACCCTATATGGTGAACGCTGTAGCTGGAAGAAAGATCAAAATGGCCGAGTCAAACCAGACTCCAAAATTAATTGAGAACCCTGACACCTAAATTAATTAAAGGGGTTTTCCTATGATGGACATTTATGACATGTCTCTAGAACGGGGCCCCCTAAACTCTGTTCTACCTTTTTCTGCTCCCGCTGCCTTCCGGACACTTCCTGACTATTTGGTTGGGACTCACGAAAACAGCGTAGCTCGCTGAGCTACAGTGCTTCCGTAAGTCCCATAGTAGTGAATGGCAGTTATGGAAGCAGCGTAGAATGCGAGCTACGCTGTTTCTGTAACTACCACTCATTTCTATGGGACTTACGAGAACTATGCGGATTTCTTCTTCATGGTCGGAAATCTCCTGCTTCAGCCACTAAACAGAGCGGCTGTATGGCGTTATCTACAGGGGGCTGTATGGCGTTATCTACAGAGGGGGCTGTATGGCGTTATCTACAGGGGGCTGTATGGCGTTATCTACAGAGGGGGCTGTATGGCGTTATCTACAGGGGGGGCTGTATGGCGTTATCTACAGGTGGCTGTATGGCGTTATCTACAGGGGGCTGTATGGCGTTATCTACAGAGGGGGCTGTATGGCGTTATCTACAGTGGGCTGTATGGGGTTATCTACAGGGGGGGGCTGTATGGCGTTATCTACAGGGGCTGTATGGGGTTATCTACAGGGGGCTGTATGGCGTTATCTACAGGGGGGCTGTATGGCGTTATTGGCGTTATCTACAGGGGGCTGTATGGGGTTATCTACAGAGGGGACTGTATGGCGTTCTCTACAGGGGGGGCTGTATGGCATTATCTACAGGGGGGCTGTATGGCGTTCTCTACAGGGGGCTGTATGGTGCTATCTACAGGGGGCTGTATGGGGTTATCTACAGGGGCCTGTATGGCGTTATCTACAGAGGGGGCTGTATGTCGTTATCTACAGGGGGCTGTATGGCGTTATCTACAGAGGGGGCTGTATGGCGTTATCTACAGAGGGGGCTGTATGGCGTTATCTACAGAGGGGGCTGTATGGCGTTATCTACAGGGGGGTCTGTATGGCGTTCCCTACAGGGGGGGCTGTATGGCGTTCCCTAGAGGGGGGCTGTATGGCGTTCCCTAGAGGGGGGGCTGTATGGCGTTCCCTACAGGGGGCTGTATGGCGTTCCCTACAGGGAGGGGCGCTGTATGGCGTTCCCTACAGGGGGGGCTGTATGGCATTTCCCTACAGGGGGGGCTGTATGGCGTTCCCTACAGGGGGGGGGCTGTATGGCGTTCCCTACAGGGGGGGGCTGTAAGGCGTTCCCTACAGGGGGGCTGCATGGCGCTCCCTACAGGGGGGGCTGTATGGCGTTCTCTACAGGGGGGCTGTATGGCGTTCCCTACAGAGGGGGCTGTATGGCTTTCCCTACAGGGGGGGCTGTATGGCGTACAGCCCCCCCCGTAGGTAACGCCATACAGCCCCCCCTGTAGAGAATGCCATACAGAGCCCCCCCTGTAGGGAACGCCATACAGCGCCCCCCCTGTAGGGAACGCCATACAGAGCCCCCCCCTGTAGGGAACGCCATACAGCGCCCCCCGCCTGTAGGGAACGCCATACAGCGCCCCCCCCCCTGTAGGGAACGCCATACAGCGTCCACCCTCCCAAAAAATGCGACCTACAGCGTGTCCGACAAAAATACATGTATCCCTTATCCACAGGATAAGGGATACATGTGTGATCGCTGGCAGCGATAGGGAGAACAGGGGACCGAAAGTCCCCCGAGTTCTCCAAGACTAACCTCGGACTTCCGGCGTCTGTGTCGGCAGCTCACTAAAAATGAAAGGAGCGCTGGTCACGCATGCGCACAAGCGTGACCGGCGCTCCATTCATTTCTACGGAGCTGCCGACACAAACCTCGGAAGTCTGAGGTTTGTGATGGAGAACTTCAGGGGACTTTCAGTCCCCCGTTCTCCCTATCGCTGCCAGCGATCACACATGTATCCCCCTATCCTGTGGATAGGGGATTCGTGTCTTTTGTTTAATGGCAGAGCGGGGAGATACCTCCCTGCTCTGCCGTAGTCATCGGTGGCGTCCCGCTGTAGCAGCCATAGCGGCTGCTAGCGGAGCCTCCGGCCATGGTGGCGGCCCGTGCCGGCGGGCGACATGGGCCCCCCCCATGCCGCGGGCCCCGTAGCAGCCGCTACTGCTGCTACGGCGGTAGTTACGCCACTGGTGCAGTAATTTAATCATATGACTGATATCACTAAAGGTTCTGCAGTCCTCCTAGTTGTAGTTTAGTCGGACACTGGAAGCTTGTCAAGAGTAAGACGGCAGGCAGAAGGAATAGTGCATGGAGGCAGCCTCTATGTTAGCAGCAACATTTACTGGGGAGTGTTGACGCGACATGTGCAGCTGCACACCCCTAAAGCAAACCCTGCATAGAGATGCACTAGCTTCTCTACAGAAATACATTAGGGTAACCCTGCATACATAGCTGTTATCACTGTTTTGGCTCTAGAATCATTACACATGGGGGAGTTCAGTGATCAGACCATACAGCCTTTGAAATTACTTCATTTTGTTTACAGGAGCCAACATTGGAGATTACACCCGAAAGAACCATTCATCTAGCTGAAGAGGAAGAAACACCAAGCTGCGCCTGGTTCTGCATTCCAGCAGCCATGATTCTCAGAAGAGCAAGGGCCAGGATTGCATCGTTCTTCATGAGAGGAGTAAGGGAATCTGCGGTCTGAGAGGTATCTGGGGTCAGGGAGGGAGGGCGGGCATCTGGGGTCAGGGAGAGGGCGTCTAGAAAGAAGTCAGGCGACGGAGAGGGAGGGCGTCAGGCGACAGAGAGGGAGGGCGTCAAGCGACAGAGAAGGAAGGCGTCAGGCGACAGAGAGGGAGGGCGTCAGGCGACAGAAAGGGAGGGCGTCAGGCGACAGAGGGAAAGCGTCAGGCGACAGAGAGGGAGGGCATCAGGCGACAGAGAGGGAGGGCGTCAGGCGACAGAGAGGGAGGGCGTCAGGTGACAGAGAGGGAGGGTGTCAGGCGACAAAGAGGGAGGGCGTCAGGCGACAGAGAGGGAGGGCGTCAGGCGACAGAGAGGGAGCGCGTCAGGCGACAGAGAGGGAAGGCGTCAGGCGACAGAGAGGGAGGGCGTCAGGCGAGAGAGAGGGAGGGCGTCAGGCAACAGAGAGGGAGGGCGTGCGGCTCGCGTCAGGGAGGGCGTGCGGCTCGCGTCAGTCAGGGAGGGTGCGCGGCTCGCGTCAGTAAGGAGGGCATCGGGCTCGCATCAGTCAGGGAGGACGTGCGGCTCGCGTCAGTCAGGGAGGGCAGGCGGCTCGCGTCAGTCAGGGAGGGCGTGCGGCTCGCGTCAGTCAGGGAGGGCGTCCGCCCCGCGTCAGCCAGGGAGGGCATATGGCTCGCGCCAGTCAAGGAGGGCGTCCGGCTTGCGTCAGCCAGGGAGGGCGTCCGGCCCGCGTCAGCCAGTGAGGGCGTCCGGCCCCCGTTAGCCAGGGAGGGCATCCGGCCCGCGCCAGTCAGGGAGGGCGTCCGGCTCGCGCCAGTCAAGGAGGGCGTCCGACTCGCGTCAGCCAGGGAGGGCGTCCGGCTCGCGCCAGCCAGGGAAGGCATCCGGCTCGCGCCAGTCAGGGAGGGCGTCCGGCTCGCTCTAGTCAGGGAGGGCGTCCGGCTCGCGCCAGTCAGGGAGGGCGTCCGGCTCGCGCCAGTCAGTGAGGGCATCTGAGGTCAGGGAGGGAGAGCATCTGAGGTCAGGGAGGGAGGGAGAGCATCTGAGGTTAGAGTGCATCTGGAGTCAGAGAGGGAGGGAATCTGGGGTTTAAGAAAAAACAAAATATAAAAAAGTATTAGCAATAGGGCCCCATCCAGTGTTATCACTGCAGTGAACCAGGGAGTAGCCGACCGCCAGTACTTGGGGTCAGGAAGGAATTTTTTTTCCCCCACATGGGGGTTATGTTTCGCCTTCCTCTGGTTCACATCCGTTGTTTGCAGTAAATCCTAGAATTTGTCCTGGATGGTTTAGGTAGGTAGTAATAATAGGTATTAATAAAACCTATTTTAATCTATTCATTGTGTCAGTGTCATCTTTTCTGTTTGGTGTGAAATCCCCTGAACGATCTGGTAATAAATCGTCAATTCCTGACACCTGTTACTTCTAAAAAAATAACATTAAAATAAATATACTAAAATTCCTTCAGTCTGGTACAGAACAGTCCACAGAAGCTGATTATCTGGAGTCTGAGAAAAGTAAACATAAAGGAACGGGCATAACAAGAACTTTATGGGACCTGAGCCCCTTCTCCTCACTTGTACCACCCATTATGCATCTTACCCCTGGATAATAACCCCTCCTGAAATAAGGACCTGCCAACCCTCATGATCTGTGGTGTATGTGGAACAGTATCTGGTCTAAGGTGAGTGGTTGAAACACATCACATCACATCACCAGTGTTGGATTATGGTTGACATCTAAAGCTCAGTAATATACACGTTTCTTCTCTTACCACTGGCTTTGGAATTCTGTATAATCGTAGGGGTCATTCCTATAATAGATTACAATAAATTGAGTATGTGGGTTATTGCTTTATAAATGTATCGGGTGAAGTCAAGGCCGACTTCGAGTTATGTGGTGACCTCTGGAGAAATAAATCTCCCCTAGTGGGACAAGTAAAAAAGTAATAAAAAGGTTTAAAAAAAAGTGTAAAAATAAAAGTTCTAAGTTATATAAACAAAAAATGCTTTTTTTCTTATAATAAGACTTTCATTATAGGAAAAAAATTAACACGTTAAAAAAAGTACACATATTTGGTATCACCGCGTTCGTAACGACCCCAACTATAAAACTATAATGTTATTTTTCCCGTACGATGGACACCCCAAAAAAAAATCAATAAAAAACTACACCAGAATCGCTATTTTTTGGTCACTACCCCTCCCAAAATAGAGAATAAAAAGTGATCAAAAAGTCACATGTTCCCAAAAGTAGTACCGATAAAAACTACAACCCGTCCCGCAAAAAACAAGCCCTTACATAGCTTTTTTGACTAAAAAATAAAAAAGTTACTGCTCTCAGAGTATGGTGACATAGAAAATAAATTATTTTATAAAAAAGTGATTTTATTGCACAAACGCTGCAAAACATAAAAGAACCTATATACATATGGCATCGCCGTAATCGTATCGATCCCCAGAATAAAGTAAAACTGTCATTTATAGCACACGGTGAACGCTGCAAAAAATAAACTAAAAAACATTGTCAGAATTGCTTGTTTTTGGTTACCCGGCTTGGAAAAAAACTGAATAAAAAGTGATCAAAAAAAAAAATCTCATGTACCCCAAAATGGTACCAATGAAAAGTACAGATTGTCCCGCAACAAATAAGCCCTCACACAGCTCCGGTGGTGAAAAAATTAAAAAGTTCTGGCTCTCAGAATATGGCGATGCAAAATGTGCAGTGTATTCCAAAATCGGATAAGATCGGGCGCCATTTATCAGTGCGACACCGGCCACATATCTATGAATTATTATTTATTTACCGAATTATTATACCCTCTTATTATGCCCTGATGTACTCCGTACAGCCTACATGTGCCCCCATATTATAAACTGAAACACCAGCAAAACCCCAAACAGAACTACTACCAAGCAAAATCTGCACTCCAAAAGCAAAATGGCGCTCCCTCCCTTCTGAGCCCCACAGCGTGCCCAAACAGCGGTTTGCGCCCACATATATGGCATCGCCATACCCGAGAGAACCCGCTTAACGTTTTATTTGTCTTCGGTGGCACAAACTGGACACGACATATGCACTAAAATGGCATACCAGCGGAAAATAGCAATAGTCACACCATCTGCTGTGCATTAACCCCTTTGCTCACTATGACTTAATAGCACGTCATGGTGCGTGGGTTGATGTATGGAGCCGGCTCACGTGCTGAGCCCACTCCATACGCTGCGGGTGTCAGCTGTGTATTACAGCTGACACCCAGGACTAACGGACAGGAACAGCGATCGTGCGGTTACAGAAGCCTGTAAGAATAACAATATACTGCAATACATTAGTATTGCAGTATATTGTACCAGCGATCCAATGATCGCTGGTTCAAGTCCCCTAAAGGGACTAATAAAATGTGTAGAAGAATTAAAGTTATTAGTAGTGAGCAAGAAAAAAGTTTAAAGTAAAAAAAAACACTTTTTACCATTTTTCTTCTAAAGTAATGTAAAAAAATAAACAAAATTGGTATCGCTACGTCTGTAAAAGGCCAAACTATTACAATATACCATTATTTAACTCGCACGGGGGAACACCATAAAAAATGTAAATAATTTAAACCGCTAAAATTGCAGTATTTTTTGTCACTTTAGCTGTTCAAAAAAAAATGAAATACAACTTTTTGATCACTCTTTATGGTAAAAAATGGTACCAATAAAAACTACAGTACGTCCCGCAAAAAATAAGACCTCCCACCGCTCAATCAACCGAAAAATAAAAAAGTTGCGGCTCTCAGAATGTGGTGAAACAAAACAATTTTTATTTTAACAATTACATTTTTCTTTGTAAAAGTAGTATAATATAAAAAAAAACAATATAAATTTGGTATCACCGTAATTGGATTGAGCCGCAGAATAAAGTCAAGTTTTCATTTTTATCGCACGGCGAAAGCTGTAAAAAACGAAAACCCCAAAAATTGGAATCAGATTTTTTTCCTATATCAGCCCGCAAATTTTTTTTTTTCAGTTTCCCAGTACATTTTATGGCACTTTAAATGGTGGCAATAGAAACTACAGCTCCTCCCGCAAGAAATAAGCGCCCACACCACTCTATTGACAGAAAAAGAAAAAAATTTATGCCTCTAAGAACGTGGGGAGTGAAAAACGAAAATAAGATAGCAAAAAATGGATCAGACCTGAAAGGGTTAATTCATTTCTAATGAAAAAAATGTATGACCCCATGTGGGTATTGACATACTCGGGAGAAATTGATTTACAAAATTTGGTTCTTTTTTTCTCCTTTATCTCTTGTAAAAATTAGAAAATTTTAGTGGAAAAAAAATGGTGATATTCATTTTCGCGGCCTAATTCTAATAAATTCTGCAAAAGACCTGTGGGGTCTAAATGCTCACTATACCCCTAGAAAAATTTCTTGAGGGGTGTAGTTTCCAAAATGGGGTAACTTTGGGGGTTTCCACTGTTTTGGTCCCTCCAGGGCGTTGCAATCGCGACATGGCACTGAAAACCATTCCAGCAAAATCTGAGCTCCAAAATCCAAATGGCGCTCCTTCCATTCTGTGCCCTGCTGTGTGTCCAATCAGCAGTTTATTACCACATATGGGGTATTGCCGTAATCGGGAGACATTGTTTTACAAATGTTGGGGTGCATTTTCTTCGTTATTCCTTGTAAATATTAAAAATTTCTATGTTTTTTCAGAAAAACAGTAGATTTTCATTTTTTACAGACTAATTCCTATATATTTAGCGAAAAACCTGTGTGGTCAAAATGCGAAATATACCCCTAGATAAATTTCTTGAGCGGTTTAGTTTCCTAAATGTGGTCACTTTTGGGGTGTTTCCACTGTTTTGGCACCACAAGACCTCTTCAAACCTGACAAGGTGTCTAAAATATAATATAATAAAATATATTCTAAAAGAAAGGAGGCCCAAAATCCACAGGGTGCCCCTTTGTTTCTCAGGCCGGTGTTTCAGTCCATTAGCGAACTAGGGCCACATGTGGGATATTTCTAAAAACTGCAGAATCTGGGCAATAAAATATTGAGTTGCATTTCTCGGGTAAAACCTTCGGTGTTACGAATTTTTTTTTTATTAGAAATGAATTTCGGCAAAAAAAATTACATTTGTACATTACTTTAATTCCTGTGAAACACCTAAGGGGTTAAAACACTTTGTGAATGCGGACTCGAATACCTTGAGGGGTGCAGTTTTCAAAATGGCATGACTTCTGGGGATTTTCTAATATATAAGGTCCTCAAAGCCACTTATGAGAAATTGCTGCTAAAGTTCTAAGCCTTATAACGTCCTAGAAAAAGAAAAGAACGTTCAAAAAATGATGCAAACATAAAGCAGACATATGGGAAATATTAACTAGTAACTATTTTGCGTGGTATTACGATCTGTTTTACAAGCAGATACGTTTAAATTTAGAAAAATGCAAATTTTTGCTAATTTTTGTGTTTTTCAGAAATAAATACCAAAATTATCGACCAAATTTTTTTCACTAACATAAAGTACAACATGTCACGAGAAAACATTCTCAGAATCGCTTGGATAGGTAAAAGCATTCCGATGTTATTACAACATAAAGTAACACATGTCCGATTTGAAAAAATAGGCTATGTCCTGAAGGCCAAAACAGGCTGGGTCCTGAAGGGGTTAATCACCCCTTCAAAAGATCCCCACTTTAGTCTGAAAGCAGGTCCGAAAATGTTGACATTATATGTGCCCAAGACTCATCTTTTAGAAACAGATGCCCACAGAATCAAAAATATGCATTTCTCACATGTATATCATGCCCATACCACCCAGAAAAAGGCAGGAGCATTGATTGCTTTTAAATGTACTTTAATATTTGCAGAATTAAAGAGGCTCTGTGTCACGGACACAGGGTATGTGGACCCACTAGGCCGCTCCGCTGTAGCGGGGAGGCAGCTGACCAGGTCACAGTCTATGTGAAAGCAAGATGGCATACAGTAATGCTTAGGTACCTGAAATAGTCCGGGCGGTGGCTGTGGCTTCAGTACGGATGGAGGCAGGTGCGGAAAGTGGCGCCAGACGTGGCGGGCAGTATCCGATGAGCAGATGGCACTTGACGTGGCAGAAGACACTTGACGTGGCAGTTGGCACTTGATGTGGCAGATGGCACTTGACGTGGCAGATGACACTTGACGTGGCAGGTGGCACTTGACGTGGCAGATGGCACTTGACGTGGCCGATGGCACTTGACGTGGCAGATGACACTTGACGTGGCAGATGGCACTTGACGTGGCAGATGGCACTAGACGTGGCAGATGGCACTTGAACACGGGTAGGCACAGGAACAATGCGGAATACAGGAACGGTAACAGGGCACGGGTAACAGCTGGAACGGGAGACACTAAGGGACCATTTGCGAGACAGACTGGGAAAGACTAACAACGCTCAGGCAAGGATCAGAAGGGCTGGGGCATTCTTATAGGGCAGGAAATCATGTGGGTTAATGAACATTGTTTTCATGTGCGCGCGCTGGCCCTTTAAGAGCGGGCGCGAGCGTGCGCGCGCACCCTACGGGACCCAGCCGGACGGAGCGGAAGTGAGCGCTGGCATCTCCTAGGAGGGAGACGGAGGCCAGCGCTCACAGATCCATGGCTGCGGGCGTCGGGAGGTGAGTGAACCCGACGGCCCGCGGCCATGGGCGCTACAGTATCCCCCATCTTACGCCCCCTCTTCTTGGGACCAGAGTGAGAGAGGAACTTTTTAATAAGAGTAGGGGCGCTGAGGTTCTCTTCTGGCTCCCAGGACCTCTCCTCAGGACCAAACCCTCTCCAGTCCACCAGATAGAAAGTCCTTCCTCCAACCCTCTTGTGGTCCAGGATCTCCTTTACCTCGAATACATCAGAAGGACCGCTGGAAGCAACTGTGGAACTAGAGGTCTTGCTGTAGCGGTTCAGGACCACTGGTTTCAGGAGGGACACATGGAAGGAGTTAGGGATTCTGAGGGTAGGGGGCAGCCGCAGCTTATAGGAAACAGGGTTGATTTGTTGCAGGATCTCGAAGGGACCAAGGAACCTGGGAGCAAACTTGTATGAAGGCACCCTCAAGCGAATGTTTCGAGAGGACAGCCAGACTTTAGTCCCAGGAAGATACTGAGGCGGCTCTCTTCTTTTGGTATCTGCTTTACGCTTCATGCGATCTACCGCCTGCAAAATAGAGGACCGGGTCTGTTGCCAGATTTGCAGGAAGTCCCCATATGCAGAGTCAGCAGCGGGTACCTGAGATGAAGTCGACACTGGAAGAGGAACTCTGGGATGTTGACTATACACGATGTGAAACGGAGTGGAGGTGGTGGACTCACTTGTGTGGTTATTATAAGAAAACTCCGCCCATGGTAGAAGCTGTACCCAGTTATCGTGTTGAGAAGAGATGAAGTGGCGGAGATAATTTTCCATGATCTGGTTGATCCTCTCAACTTGCCCATTGGACTGGGGGTGATAGGCAGAGGAAAAGTCCAAACTCACATCCAGGAGTTTACAGAGGGCTCTCCAGAACTTGGAGGTAAACTGAACCCCCCGGTCGGACACAATGTGAAGAGGCAAGCCATGCAAGCGGAAGATGTGCTGAATGAAGAAGTTTGCCAGTCGAGGAGCAGAGGGTAGGCCGGTCAGCGGGATAAAATGTGCCATCTTAGAGAACCGGTCCACCACCACCCAGATGGTGTTACATCCTGCTGAGAGAGGAAGGTCCGTGACGAAGTCCATAGCGATGTGCTGCCAGGGGGCACTGGGTACAGGCAGGGGTTGAAGCAGGCCGGCAGGCTTGCTGTGAGCCACCTTGTTAGATGCACACACCGTGCAAGCAGAGACAAAGTCCAGAACATCCTTAGGTAGCGTGGGCCACCAGAAGTGACGAGCGATCAGGTCTTGGGTCTTACGGACACCGGCGTGCCCAGCTAGTTTAGAACTGTGTCCCCAGCGGAGAATTCTTTTCCTGTCTGCCAACCGAACAAAAGTTCTCCCTGGAGGGATATTTCTAAGCTGCAGAGGATTGGCGGTGACAACGCAGGATGGGTCTATGATCGTCTGAAGGGACTCCACCGTGTCTTCCGTTTCGAATGATCTGGACAGGGCATCGGCCCTCACGTTCTTGTCAGCGGGACGGTAGTGGAGCAGAAATTGGAAACGGGTGAAAAACAGTGACCACCTGGCTTGACGAGGATTCAGTCTTTGAGCGGACTGAAGGTACGTGAGATTCTTGTGGTCGGTGAAGATCAGAATGGGGTGAGCAGCGCCCTCTAGAAGATGTCTCCACTCCTCCAGAGCCAATTTGATAGCCAGTAGCTCCCGATCTCCAATGGAATAATTGCGCTCAGCAGAGGAAAACAGTCTTGAGTAATAGCCACATACTACTGCCTTTCCTTTGGGGCTCCTCTGGAACAGAAGTGCGCCTGCACCAACAGAGGAAGCGTCCACTTCCAGTGAGAACTGCCGAGATATGTCAGGGTGATGGAGGATCGAAGCTGAAGTGAAGGCTTTCTTGAGGCTAATGAATGCGGACTCTGCCTCCGGAGTCCACACCTAGGCGTTCACACCCTTCTTGGTAAGGGTAGAGATGGGGGCCGTCAGAGAAGAAAAGTTCGGAATAAACTGCCGGTAGAAATTGGCGAAACCCAGGAACCGCTGTATGGCCCTTAGGCCTTGAGGACGTGGCCATTCCAGGACAGACTTTAACTTCTCAGGGTCCATCTTAAGGCCTTGATCCGAGATGACATAGCCCAGGAAGGGCAGAGACCTCTTTTCAAAGGTGCTTTTCTCTAACTTGGCATACAAGCGATTCTCTCTTAGTCACAGAAGAATTTGACGAACGTGCCTCCGATGGGTCATCAGATCTGGGGAGAAGATTAGAATATCATCGAGATAAACTACAACACATGTATAGAGGAGATCTCGGAAGATGTCATTAACGAACTCCTGAAATACTGCGGGAGCGTTACACAGTCCGAAGGGCATCACTCGGTATTCATAGTGCCCATCGCGGGTGTTAAATGCCGTCTTCCATTCGTCACCCCGGCGAATCCGGATTAGATTATAGGCCCCTCGCAGATCTAGCTTCGAAAAAATGTTGGCTCCTCGTATGTGATCAAATAGCTCGGAAATGAGTGGCAACGGGTTCTTGTTCTTGACCGTGATCTGATTGAGACCATGGTAATCAATGCAGGGTCGGAGAGATCCATCTTTCTTTTTAACGAAGAAGAAGCCTGCCCCGGCCGGGGAGGAAGATTTCCGAATAAAACCCCTCTCCAAGTTCTCCTTGATATAGGCTGACATCGATAAAGTCTCTGGCAAGGAGAGAGGATATACTCGTCCACGGGGAAGAGAAGCATTGGGAACCAGTTCAATGGGACAGTCATAATTCCGATGTGGAGGCAACGTCTCAGCCTCTCGTTTGCAGAAGACATCCGCAAAACTGGCATACTGAGAAGGTAGATCGGAGAGTGACTGAGGCAGAGGGGGCACAACAGGACGGACTTGTGACAGGCAATGGCTATGGCATCTGGAGCCCCATTGAAGAACCTCTCCAGAACTCCAGTCGAGTGTCGGGGCGTGTAGACGGAGCCATGGCAGACCCAGCAGGATAGGATTGATAGCCTTGGGTAGTACCAGGAAGGAGATCTGTTCTGAGTGAAGAGCTCCGACCCGTAATGTCACCGGCTCAGTGATGAGCATGATTGGATCAGGCAGCGGTAGACCATTCACAGAGGCAACTGCCAGGGGTCTCTCCAGACGGACTGTGGGTAGTTGAAACCGATCCACTAGATCTTGGTGGATAAAATTAGCAGCCGCTCCAGAGTCAAGATAGGCGGAGGAAGGATGTGAAGTCTGTCCGGTGACGATGGCCACAGGTATCGATAATTTGGAAGAGGTTTTAACGTTTGGAGAGACGTTCCACCTAGAGTTGCCTCTCCAATCAACCCTAGGTACTGGAGTTTCCCGGTTTCTGTGGGCATTGACGCACAAAATGACCCTTGAGACCGCAATACATGCAAAGTTCAGAGGAGCGTCTGCGCTGGTTCTCCTGTTCTGATAACCGGACTCTGTCTACCTGCCTGGGTTCCTCAGGTAGCGCACTAGGAGTGGGCAATAGTGGTCTCTGGGCAGGGGGTGCTGGTCTGTGGGCCCGGCTCTCCTGACGAACCTCTTGAGAGCGCTCCCGGATTCTCATATCAACCCGGGTGGCTAACAGGATGACTGCATCCAAGGTAGAAGGAAGGTCGCGGGCTGCCAGTTCGTCCTTGATGTGAGAGGACAGTCCCTGCCAGAAGGTCGCCACCAGTGCCTCATTGTTCCATGCCAGCTCGGCTGCTAGGGTACGGAAGGAGATCACATACTCCCCTACTGTGGAGCCTTCTTGCTTGAGGGTCAACAGAGTGGCTGCGGATGAGGATGTTCGACCCGGCTCCTCGAACACGGCACGAAAGGACTGCAGGAACAAGGCTAGGTCCGAGGATACAGGTCCCTGTTGCTCCAAGATTGGGTTCGCCCATGCGAGGGCCTTGCCAGCGAGGAGGGAGATAATGAACGCTACTTTAGCCTCCTCAGAGGGGAAGAGATGAGGCCGTAGCCTAAAATGCACCGTGCATTGATTAAGAAATACTCTGCATGCTCTGGGGTCACCGTCGTAGCGAGGAGGAAGAGGCAGAGGAACCGAGGATCCGGAACAAACAGGGGGAGCAACAGGCAGTGGCACGGCAACAGCCTCTGGAGGAAGAACCGGGGGTGGAACAGCGAGTAGATCCAGGCGGACCAGAATAGAATTTACCGCCTCAAGGAGTTGATCCTGACGAGTGCGTAGGTCCTGCATCTCTGTCTGAATCTTCTGTACTGGGGTCTTGGGCTGGCCAGCGGGTTCCATGGCCTGAGCGTACTGTCACGGACACAGGGTATGTGGACCCACTAGGCCGCTCCGCCGTAGCGGGGAGGCAGCTGACCAGGTCACAGTCTATGTGACAGCAAGATGGCAGACAGTAATGCTTAGGTACCTGAAATAGTCCGGGCGGTGGCTGTGGCTTCAGCACGGATGGAGGCAGGTGCGGAAAGTGGCGCCAGACGAGGCGGGCAGTATCCGATGAGCAGATGGCACTTGACATGGCAGAAGACACTTGACGTGGCAGTTGGCACTTGACGTGGCAGATGGCACTTGACGTGGCAGATGACACTTGACGTGGCAGATGGCACTTGACGTGGCAGATGACACTTGACGTGGCAGATGGCACTTGACGTGGCAGATGACACTTGACGTGGCAGATGGCACTTGACGTGGCAGATGGCACTAGACGAGGCAGATGGCACTTGAACACGGGTAGGCACAGGAACAATGCGGAATACAGGAACGGTAACAGGGCACGGTTAACAGCTGGAACGGGAGACACTAAGGGACCATTTGCGAGACAGACTGGGAAAGACTAACAACGCTCAGGCAAGGATCAGAAGGGCTGGGGCATTCTTATAGGGCAGGAAATCATGTGGGTTAATGAACATTGTTTTCATGTGCGCGCGCTGGCCCTTTAAGAGCGAGCGCGAGCGTGCACCCTACGGGACCCAGCCGGACGGAGCGGAAGTGAGCGCTGGCATCTCCTAGGAGGGAGACGGAGGCCAGCGTTCACAGATCCATGGCTGCGGGCGTCGGGAGGTGAGTGAACCCGACGGCCCGCGGCCATGGGCGCTACACTCTGTCACCAGATTTTGCAACCCCTATCTCCTATTGCAGCAGATCGGCGCTGCAATGGAGATAAGAGTAACGTTTTTGTTTTTTAAAAAACGAGCATTTTTGGCCAAGTTATGACCATTTTTATATTTATGTAAATGAGGCTTTCTAAAGTACAACTGGGCGTGTTTAAAGTAAAAGTACAACTGGGCGTGTATTATGTGCGTACATTGGGGCGTTTTTACTTCTTTTACTAGCTGGGCGTTGTGTAGAGAAGTATCATCCACTTCTCTACACAACGCCCAGCTTCTGGCAGTGCAGACACAGCGTGTTCTCGAGAGATCACACTGTGACGTCACTCACTACCTGCCCCAGGTCCTGCATCGTGTCGGACCAGCGAGGACAAATCGGCACCGGAGGCTACAGTTGATTCTGCAGCAGCATCGGCGTTTGCAGGTAAGTCGATGTAGCTACTTACCTGCAAACGCTCTCGAGAACACGCTGTGTGTCTGCACTGCCAGAAGCTGGGCGTTGTGAAGAGAAGTGGATGGTACTTCTATACACAACGCCCAGCTAGTAAAAGAAGTAAAAAGAAGTAAAAAGATGTAACGAACACAATACACACCCAGTTGTACTTTTACTTTAAACACGTCCAGTTGTACTTTAGAAAGCCTCATTTACATAAATATAAAAACGGTCAAAACTTGGCCAAAAATGCTCGGTTTTTTAAAAATAAAAACGTTACTCTTATCTACATTGCAGCGCCGATCTGCTGCAATAGGAGATAGGGGTTGCAAAATATGGTGACAGAGCCTCTTTAAATGTATTAACTGACCCAAAAGGCATGTTCCTTGTGCTGGTATGCCAACTAAATAACCGAATATACACGATTTGCAATGCATATGCTCCTAACAGCAAGCAAATCCATTTTCTTAAGGCCTCATGCACACGGTGTGCCTGTAATCATGGCCATGACCGTAATCAGAGCTGCAGCCCGCATTATCGGGCCATTCTCCCATACAAAGTGTGGGAGCATGGCCCGTAAAATACGAAAAATATGACATGCTCCATAATTCCCGGCAGAGTTCTACGGTACGGACACCCATCCGTAGTGATATGGAAAGGTGTCCACGGCCAATAGAACTGTATGGGTCCGTAATTGCGGACCATATTACAGTCAGCAATTACGGAGATTTTTTACGGTCGTGTGCATGGGGCCTAATAAAGTACTTAGGAAAATTCAAAAAATACAAAGAGGCAGTTTAAGGCTGGGTTCACACGTGGCGGAATTTCACTTAAATTCCGCTGCGGACACTCCGCAGCGTTAATCCGCAGCGGAGCCGTTTGTCCATTGATTTACACTTTAATTTAGCAGTGTTCGTTTAGACGAGGCGTAAAATTCCGCTGCGGAGCATAGGCTGCGGAGCGGAATTTGGTGTCCGCAGCATGCTCTGTCTGTTGCGGAGCAGTGGCGGACTCATGGCGGAATTTCTCCATTGACTTCAATGGAGATTCTAATTTCCGCAATGAAGTCCGCAGCTGTCATGCACATGTTATGTGTGCTGCGGATCCGTCTTGCTTTTTTAACTTGACATTTCTTCATTCTGGCTGGACCTATGTATTTCTAGGTCTACAGCCAGACTGAGGAAGTCAATGGGGCTCCCGTAATGACGGGAGCGTTGCTAGGAGACGTCAGTAAATAGTCACTGTCCAGGGTGCTGAAAGAGTTAAGCGATCGGCAGTAACTGTTTCTGCACTCGGGACAGTGACTACCGATCCCAATATACATGTATCTGTAAAAAAAAATGAAGTTCATACTTACCGAGAACTCCCTGCTTCTGTCTCCAGTCCGGCCTCCCAGGATGACGTTTCAGTCTAAGTGACGGCTACAGCCAATCACAGGCTAATAACAGGCTGCAGCAGTCACATGGACTGCCGCGTCATCCAGGGAGATCGGGCTGGATGCCGAAGGAGGGACGCGTCACCAAGACAACGGGCGGTAAGTATGAATTTCTTTGACTTTCACAAGGGAAAGTGCTGTCCCTTCTCTCTATCCTGCACTGAATAGGGAGAAGGGAAGTACTTTTACCGCAGTCCGCAGCAGCTAGTCCGCATCAATTTACTGCACATTTTGTGCAGATCCGCAGCAGAATCTGCAACGCAGATTCTGTGCGGCATTGATGCGGACAGTTGCGGAGGAAATCCGCCACATGTGGTCATGCCCTTATTCTATGCGGTGATTTAACCACTTAAGGACACAGCCTAATTTTGGCATTAAGGCTCAGTGCCCATTTTTCAAACCTGACATATTTCACTTTATGTGGTAATAACTTCGGAATGCTTTTACCTATCCAAGCAATTCTAAGACTGTTTTGGGCTTTATGTTAGTGGTAAAATTTGGTCGATACATTGAGTGTTTATTTGTGAAAAATAGCAAAATTTAGAGAAAAGTTTGAAAAAATTAGCATATTTTTTAATTTAAATGTATCTGCTTGTAATGGTTATACCACACAAAATAGTTACTAATTAACATTTCCCATATGTCTACTTTATGTTGGCATAATTTTTTGAACATTCTTTTATTTTTCTTGGATGTTACAAGGCTTAGAACATGAGCAGCAATTTCTGATATTTCCAAGAAAATTTCAAAAGCCTTTTTTTAGGTACTACTTCAGTTCTGAAGTGGCTTTAAGGTGCCTATGTATTAGAAACCACCATAAAACCCCCCAATTTTAAAACTAGACCCCTCAAAGTATTCAAAACAGCATTTAGAAAGTTTCTTAACCCTTTAGGCGTTTCACAGGAATTAAAGCAATGTGAAGAAATTCAAATTTAATCAATTTTTTTCTGTAACACAGAAGGTTTGACCAGAGAAACACTACCAAATATGTATTGCCCAGAATCTGCAGTTTTTAGAAATACCCCACATGTGGCCCTAGTGTGCAAGTAGACTAAAACACAGGCCTCAGAAGCAAAGAAGCACCTGGTGCATTTTGGGGCCTCTTTTTTATAAGAATATATTTTAGGCACAATGCAGGGTTTCAAGAGGTCTTGTGTAGCCAAAAGTGACCCCATTTTGGAAACTGTACCACTCCAGGAATTCATTTATGGGTGTCGTGACCATTTAGACCCCACAGTTGTTCCACTGAACTTATTTGAATTGGGCTGTGATATAACATATTCCAGTTATATGCGTTTTTTGCTAAAAATTTCTTATTTTTACAAGCATAAAATACCACATTTTTTACATTTTACAGTTGAAACCCCCTATAAGTGACCCCAGTCCTGCTGGACCTTTTCTGGTGCTAAGTCATGTATGCAGAAGTCCCTGAGGTACCAGTACAGTTGAAACCCCCGAGAAGTGACCCCATTTTAAAAACTACACCCCTTAAGACATTCATCTAGAGGTGTAATGAGCATTTTGACCCCACAGGTACTGTATAAAAGATAATGCGCAGCAGATGGTGCAGAGTGAGATTTGCAATTTTCTATATATATATGCCATTTCAGTGTCCGATATAGTGTGCCCAGCATGCGCCACCGGAGATATACACCACATAAACTGTAATGTGGATTCTCCCGGGTACGGAAATACCCTACATGTTTCTGCTATCTGCTGCCTGGGCACACGGCAGTGCTCAGAAGGGAAAGACGAGGGGGATAAAAAGGGTCAGGGTCAATTAAAAATCAAGGGATGTATGATAAATTCAAAAACAATCTTTCATACAGAGCCCTGATTTTTCGGGACACGTGTCACATTGATATATTGTGTCCTTCCTTATCCCCCTCTTTGAGCAGACTCTGCACCTCTTTTGACTTTTTCCCTTCTTGCCCGTTAGGGGAACTTCTCGTGGAAAATGTTGCCCTGGTACTATGCCTGTGGCCTCGCTTCCAGAAGTACTGGGTGCCCACCCTTCCTGGTCCCTAAAGATTAGGTTCTTGATAACCACCTCTTGAAGTTCCAGGAAAGTTCCCCTCTGGCTTGTACGTCGATGTAGCACGTACGCATTGTACAATGCCATCTGTATGATGTGCACGGCCAGCTTCTTATACCACGCCCTCGATTTCCGAATGGCGCTGTATGGCTTCAGGACTTGATCTGACAAGTCCACCCCTCCCATGTACCTATTGTAGTCCAGGATGCAGTCTGGTTTGGGGGTCTCAGTACTGGTACCTCGTACAGGTACATGGGTACTGGTGTGGCCATGTATTGTTGTCAATACAAGGACATCTCTCTTGTCCTTGTACTTTGCGTTAATTCCCAGTAAGTGGGGGCATTCTGGGGGCTGAATACTGGTGTCCTTCCCTTCATATATTCTAAATTTGTACGTATACCCTGATGCACTCTCGCACAGCTTTTAAATTTTCACGCCATAACTTGCCCTCTTACTTGGCAGGTACTGGCAGAATTGAAGCCTCACTTTAAAATGTACCAGGGACTCATCAACAGAAATACACTTCTCGGGGGTGTATGCTTGGGCAAACCGGGCACTGAAATGCGGGTATCAGTTTATACAAACGGTCAAAACTGGGGTCATCTCGGGATGGGCACTGCTCATTATCAGTATAATGTAAGAAGCTAAGTATTGCCTCATAACGCATCCTGGACATAGCCATGCTAGTACATCGGGTGTGGTATAACATGTCTGTACTCCAGTAGGTGGCTTTTTCAGAAGCCGCATGTTCTAGAGCAGTCCCTAGAACTTGCCCAACTCAGCTACGTCTACAGGAGTCCAGCTGTGGGATTGGGCATAAAATGATGTGGGGTTCTTTGTTGTATACTGTTGGGCATATAAATTTGTCTGGGATACCATAATCTCTATAAATTCATCCATTAAAAAGAACTTGAAAAAGTTAATCTCACTGAACCATGCCGTATTAAATTTTACCCCTGGGCTGCCCGTGTACTCAGGGATTTGAGGCTCGTAATTGTCCGGTGTGGTGGTCCAAATGGGGTCACTTCTCTCAGGAGTTTCAACTGTGGTGGAGGTCCTGGGGTGTCTCCTAGGGGGTCCCTCCTCTTCATCACTGGATGAGGAGGTTGATAAATAAAAGAGAGTCTCACCATCTGACCAGTCTGTGTCAGAGGCAAGAAACACATAGGCCTCTTCAAGAGAAAATGACCTTTGGGACATATTTTATTATTTATGTGTCACACGTGTAAATTGTGTGCTTAGACACGTGTATTGTGTGTATATAGCAAAATGTGTTCTCTTGCACAGGGAGAGTATGTGTGCTTGACAAGAACAAAATAAAAGTATACTTTTATTAGTACTACTAGAAGCAATAGACTGCTACCTAAAAGTTCTTTTTTTGTTTTTATAGAACGATTCCCTGACACTAACAAACGCTAATACTAGCGGAGATGCTGCAGATAACTAAGTATCTAAGCTTTTATATATATATATATATATATATATATATATATATATATATATATATATATATATATTTATTTATATATTTTTTTTTTAGTTTTTTAGTTTTTATAGAACGAGTGGACTTCTCTGACACTAAACCAAACCAGGGCGAGGGTTCCTAACACTAAACCTAACTAGATTTTATGTGAACTTTACTGACACTAAATCGAACTATGGACATGTGAGTTCTCGGCGGCAACTCCCTCCTGAGAGACGCCGGCACTCACTTCCTGGCTCAGAGACTGTCTCCCGCAGGGCACCCGTGCGTGCACGGCCTTAAAGGGCCAGTGCGCGCACAATTGCAGGAAATCTGCAATCATTCCAGAATGCTGCTGGACTATAAAAAGGGCTCTGCCCTCTTGATCATCGCCTGAGCATTGTTGTGTACTTAAAAGTATGTCTTGCAAATGGTATCCTAGTGTTTTCCAGTTCCCAGTGTTACCCGTTCCTGCTGCCTGTACCCTCTATCCCGTGCTACCGTGCCTCTGTGCCGTCTAGAGTTGAAGTCGAGTTGTGTCTTCCGCTACATCTACTGTGTCACACCCCACTGGGTGTCTGTCTACTGCCGGAGCCTCAACTTCAGCCAGAATCACCGCTACTGTCTATCTACATCCCTTCCTGGACTATAGACTTTGTATTGTACCTGTTTAGCCAGCTGCTATCCCGCTACGCGGTATGCCCACTGGGTCCACACCCCGCACCGTGACAGTACGCTAAGGCCATGGACCCTGCTGGTCAATTCAAGGGCCTGTCACCCTCCCAAGCCATGCAGGTAGACCTGCAGGATCTGCAAGCATGACAGGATCAACTTATTGTGGCAGTAGACTCCATGGCAAAACAGCTAGGGTCGCTAGCTGCTTCCTTCTCTGCTCCTGTTCAAGATCCTCCAATCGATCCTCCGGCTACACCTCCTGGCAGCTCTGGTTCTGATCCTGCCATTACCGCCTCGTTTCCATGGAGGCGCAAGTACGTGCAGGGGATTTCTTAACCAGTGTCATATCCACTTCACCCTGCACGCCAGAGCATTTCCTTCAGACGGAGCCAGGATCACCTTCATAATTTCATTACTTTCCGGCAAGGCCCTGGCCTGGGCAAATCCAAACTTGGAACGACAGGGACATGAGACTTCCAGGGGTTCGTGCGGTTATTCGGTATGGGGTTCGAGGAGCCTGGACGAGTCTCGTCGGCAGCCACTGCTATGCTGAACCTTCGCCAGGAGGACGCCTCTGTAGGCGAATACACCATCCAGTTCCGGACCCTGGCAGGAGAACTATCCTTCTGGCATGGTCTATCGCCCGAGATCAAGGACGAACTTGCTGCTCGGGATCTACCATCTATCTTGGACGACCTGATTCTACTTGCTACTCAAGTGGACATAATTCTCAGAGAGAGATCTCAAGAAGCTCGACAGGAGAGACAGCTTCCTAGACTGGCGCCCAACTTCCAGCAACCCCTCTTGCCTACTTTTACTGCTCCACCCGAGGTTCCGATGCAGGTGGATCGGCTTAAATTGTCTGTTCAGGAGAAACAGCGCAGGCACCTCTGGACTCTGTCTATATTGCGGCCTCGCTGGCCATGTCGTGCATCTGTATCCCCAGAAGCCAAAAAACTCCAACGCCTAGGATTGGTTGGAGAGACAACCCTGGGCGATACAGCATTTAATAGAGAACTCTCCTCTAAACTGTTCATTCCTCTGACCATCGTCGCTGGCGAGAGGCCCCATCCGATCTCTGCCTACCTGGACTCTGGCTCTGCAGCCAATTTCATCTGCCAAGACCTTGTGGATCTTCTTCAGTTGCCCACTGTTCTGCTGGAAAGGCCGTTGATCGTTGCCTCGGTAGATGGACTGCCGCTGCCTGACCCAATTCTGTCTGTGACCAAGGTATTGAGACTTCAATTAGGAACCCTTCACTCTGAGCTCATCTTCCTGTTTGTCCTGCCCAAGGCCGTCAACCCTGTGCTGCTGGGTTTGCCTTGGCTCCATCTACACGCCCCAGTCCAGGATTGGAACTCCGGAGAAATTCTCCAGTGGGGTCCCAAGTGTCTAAACCGCTATCTGGGGCATATACATCCTCCTCAGTCTCTTCCGCATCAGTCATTGGCAGGGTTGCCTCCTTGTTACTTTCTGTTCTCAGATGTCTTCGAAAAGAAGGAAGCAGAGACGTTGCCACCACATCGAGCCTATGATTGTCCTATCGACTTGGTTCCTGATTCGTCCCCTCCTCGCAGTAGAGTATACCCTCGCTTCTTCCCTGAAACCCTGTCTATGTCGGCCTACATTAAGGAGAATCTGGAGAGGGGCTTCATACGTAAATTCTCATCCCCGGCCAGAGCCGGGTTTTTCTTTGTCAAGAAAAAAAATTAGATCCCTCCGTCCCTGCATTGACTACCGGGGTCTCCAACAGACCACGGTGAAGAACAGGTACCCATTGCCTTTGATTTCGGAACTGTTTGATGGCATACGGGGTGCATTTAATACACGTGATGGACACTACGAATACCTGGTCATGCCTTTCAGCCTGTGTAATGCCCCCGCGGTGTTTCAAGAATTTGTCAATGACATTTTTCATGATCTCCTCTATGTCTGTGTTGTGGCATTTTGATTTTTTTCCCCAGATCTTGTAACTCATCAGAGTCATGTCCACCAGGTTTTGCTTCGAATAAGGGAGAATCATCTTTATGCCAAGCTGGAGAAGTGCGTGTTTGAAAAAAAGTCTCTACCCTTCCTGGGCTATATCATTTCCGATCAGGGTCTCAAAATGGACCCTGAGAAGGTAAAGGCTGTCCTGGAATGGCCCCGCCCCCAAGGCTTAAGGGCCATACAACGCTTCCTGGGATTCACCAACTTCTACTGGCTGTTCATTCCCAACTTCTCTCCATTGACAGCTCCCATTTCTATCCTCAGCAAAAAAGGAATGAATGCCAAGGTGTGGACTCTGGAAGCAGAAACCGCATTTAAAACCTTAAAAAAGGCTTTCACGTTAGCCTCTATTCTTCATCACCCTGATGTATCCCTACTGTTTTCATTAGAGGTGGACGCTTCCTCTGTTGGTGCTGGTGCACTTTTGTTCCAGAAAGGTTCAAAAGGCAAGACTGTGGTATGTGGCTACTATTCTAAGCGGTTTTCTCCCACAGAGCGCAAGTACTCGATTGGGGATCGGGAGTTACCGGCCATCAAGCGGGCCCTGCAGGAGTGGAAGGCCTACTGGAAGGCGCAAGCTCATTCTATCCTGGTCTTCACGGACCACAAGAACCTGACCTATCTACAGATGGTTTAACGGCTGAATCCTTGCAAGGCAGGTGGTCGTTGTTCTTTGCTCGGTTCTGATTAAAACTCCACTACCGACAAGAATGTGAGGGCCGATGCCTTGTCTAGGTCGTTTGAAACAGAGGACACTGTGGAGTCCCCACAGAATATTATTGATCCTTTCTGCATCTTCTCGGTTAACCCTCTGCAAGTTAGAGACATTCCTCTGGGAAGGACTTTTGTACGTCTGGCAGACAGATGAAGAATCCTTCGCTGGGGTCACAGTTCCAAGCTGGCAGGTCACGCGGGTGCCCGTAAGACCCGAGACCTAATTGCCTGTCAGTTCTGGTGGCCCACGCTGCCCAAAGACGTCATGGACTTTGTTTCCTCCTGTACGGTATGCGCAGCAAACAAAGTTGCTCACTCCAGAACAGCCAGTCTGCTCCAACCATTGCCTGTGCCCAATGCCCCCTGGCAGCATGTTGCTATGGACTTTGTCACAGATCTGCCTCTCTCTGTGGGATGCAGTGTGATCTGGGTGGTGGTGGATCGATTTTTTAAAATGGCTCATTTTGTTCCCCTGACTAGCCTGCCTTCTGCTGCTCGACTGGCCGACCTCTTTTTTCAACACATCTTCCATCTGCACGGCTTGCCTCTGCATATTGTCTCGGATCGAGGGGTCCAGTTCACCTCGAAGTTCTGGAGAGCACTTTGCGGCCTTCTCGGTGTAAAGTTGGACTTCTCCTCGGCTTATCATCCTCAGTCCAATGGACAAGTCAAAAGGGTTAACCAGATTATGGAGTACTATCTGCAGTACTTTGTCTCCAGACGGCATGATGACTGGGTGCAGCTGCTCCAGTGGGCTGAGTTCTCCTATAATAACCATACTAGTGAGTCCACCACCTCCAGTTCGTTCTTCATTGTCTACGGCCAACATCCTAGTATACCTCTTCCTGTCTCTATGTCCCAGGTGCCTGCAGCGGACTCTACCTTCAGGGACTTTCTGCAGATATGGCAACAGACACAATCTTCTATTCTGCTAGCGGTGGAACACATGAAGAGAAAGGCAGAAACTAGAAGACGAGAACCTCCCCAGTTTCTTCCACGTACGAAGGTCTGGCTGTCTTCCAGGAATATCGGGCTGAGGGTGCCGTCTTGCAAGTTTGCTCCCAGGTTCCTCGGACCCTTAGAGATTCTGCTACAAATCAATCCTGTGTCTTACAAGCTTCGGCTGCCTCCTACCCTCAAGATCCCTAACTCCTTCCATGTCTCCTTGCTGAAGCCTACGGTCCTGTACCGCTACTCCAGGACTCCTAGTTCAGCAGTGGCTCCTGGCGGCTCGTCAGGGACTTTCGAAGTGAGGGAGATCCAGGCCACCAAGAAAGTGGGAGGAAGAACGTTTTATTTGGTGGATAGGAGGGGAATGGTCCAGAGGAGAGGTCTTGGGAGCTAGAGGAGAAAATCGATGCCAGTGTCCTCATGAAGAGATTTCTCTCCCGCTCTGGTCCCAAGAAGAGGGGGCGTAAGAGGGGGGATACTGTAACGTCTATGGCCACGGACCATCGTTCAGACTTACCCTCTGACGGCCCCGGCCATGGATGTCTGTGTTCTCGGCGGCATCTCCCTCCAGGGAGACGCCGGCACTCACTTCCGGGTTCTGAGACTATTTCCCGCAGGGGGCCCGTGCCCGCATGTGCACGGCCTTAAAGGGCCAGTATGCGTCCAGTTGTCAATAATCAGTAATTAGCCCAGAATGCTGCTGGACTATAAAAAGGGCTCTGCCCTATTGATCATTGCCTGATCGTTGTTGTGTCCCTGAAGTTTGTCTTGCAAATGGTCTCCTAGTGTTTTCCAGTTCCCAGTGTTACCCGTTCCTGCTGCCTGTACCCTGTATCCCGTACCTCTGTGCCATCTACAGTGAAAGTCAAGTTGTGTCTTCCCCTGCATCTACTGTGCCATCTACAGTGAAAGTCAAGTCGTGTCTTCCGCTGCATCTACTGTGCCATCTACAGTGACAGCCAAGTTGTGTCACCACTACTGTCTACATTGCCTCAGGCACACTTTCTGGACTATAGACATTGTATTGTACCTAGTTGGTCAGCTGCTATCCTGCTACACGGTACGGCCCAGTGGGTCCACACCCCGCGCCGTGACACTGAAGACATCTGAGCGGCAAACTGCGGAAATGGGCTGTGGCCGGGAGAAGTCGTCATAGAGGTCTGTACCGGATGGAGAAGAAAAGAGAAAAATAAACAACTAGAATCTGAAAAGACGTCATCGGTGAGTCACTTAATGCAAATGTTTATTCTGTTTCTAATCAGTACTACAGTCACTATATGATCTACAGCGAAATTATAGGTGGTATGATTTTTTTTGTTGTGAAACAGCAACTCTCAGCATATCCTTACCATGGTTCGGGCCATGCTGGGAGCTGTAGTTTTACGCCGTAAAAACCTATACGGCAGGGTTTGCACTAAATTGAGCTGTATTTGTGCTGAAGCTGTATTTATATTCGGAGCTTGTTTCTGGTGCTTTATTTATGCACTGAGCTCAGTTCTGGAGCTGTATATATGTACTGAGCTTGGTTCTGGTGTTATATATATGTAGTGAGCTTGGTTCTGGTGATGTATGTGCTAAGCTTGGTTCTGATGTTTTATACTTATATGTAGTGAGCTTGGTTCTGGTACTGTATGTATGTCAGAGCTTGGTTATGATGCTGTAATTATGTACTGAGCTTGGTTCAGGTGCTGCATATATGTACTGAGTTTGGTGCTGGAACTGTATATATGTATTGAGCTTGGTTCTGGAGCTGTATATATGTACTGAGCTTGGTTCTGGAGCTTTATATATTCACTGAGCTTGGTTCTGGTGTTGTATATACATTCTGAGCTTGGTTCTGGTTTTGTATATATGTACTGAGCTTGGTTCTGGTGTTGTATATATGTACTGAGCTTGGTTCTAGTGTTGTTTTTATGTACTGAGTTTGGTTGTGGTACTGTAAATATGTCAGAGCTGATGCTGTAATTATGTAGAATATATTTATAATAACAAAATTGCAGGGCAGATGGAATTGTTTTCAATTCAATGTATATTTAATGGGAACCTGTCAGGTAGTTTTAACCCCTTGAATGGCCACCATGCGGTAATTACCTGACAATATTTCATGTTTTTTTTCAGAAGCAGCAAAATCTATAAAATCAACTTTTAAAACGGCACACACTATATGCTAATTACTCATTAAAAGGTCATGGGGCGGTCCCGCTATCCTGAAGAGTCACATAGTCCTGCATCCAAACCCACCTTTCCATGCTTGATATACATCACTACCAGTCTCCTCCAACTTTCTCGGATGCGCCATTGTCTTGTACTACTTGGGCACTCACTGTGCAGTGAGGTGTACGCTGCCCGGCTTCACTGCGCATGCCAGAACAAGGCAACGGAGCATCTGCAAGAGTTGGAGGAGGCTGCTAGTGATGTGGAACAGCCAGCGGGATATCAGTCAAAATTTGGGCGGCGCCATTTAAATTTTCGCCTCAGGCAGCAGAAAAGGTAGAATTCGCCATTTATTGTATTAAAAAAAAGCTTGCCATGCATTTAAAGTAAAAGGTCACCTTCACTTGCATATTAGATATTTGCTTATACCCAATTCCCTCAAATAATCCTACTCGTTTGTCTGTATCTGAGGAGCAGCAGATCTTCGCTTCAGACGGCCCTGCTCTCTCCCACGCTTAGCGACTGTCCTAGCAGAGTTTTGCGGAGGCCCTTCTGGTTTTTCTGGATTGTGCCACAGGCCAATGCGCTTCGGGACGCAAGGACTTTGAGCAAAGGGACACTATTATAGAATTTATCGATATATAAATGGTACCCTTTGCCAAGCAGCGGATGCACAAGCTCCCACACAATCATTCCATTTTTCTGCAGAAAATTTGATCCATGTGTACAAACCCTAAATGGACACAAAAGTTACAAATGCTTCATTAGTATGGTTTTATGCCACCCGAAAACAGATGCAAACCCCCCAAAAAAAACATACACCTCAGCACACTGTGAAACAGGAGTCCTTGCATACGTGTATGTACACATCAACATTTTCTGAAATTCAAAGGGGGGCGCCATTTAAAGAGGCTCTGTCACCAGTTTTATACTTCCCTATCTCCTACCTAATCTAATAGGCGCTGTGTTGTAGATAACTATTGTGTTGTTGTTTTAAAAAAAACGTTTATCAGTGACAAAGTAATGATCATTTTAACCTTTATGCAAATTTTGTGTAAAAGCCCAACTTGGCATTTTTTTTACTTGAACCAAGTGGGCGTTGTAAAGAAAAGTGTATGACCAATCAGCGTCATACACTTCTCTTCATGCATGTTCAGCTTTAGTCACAGCACAGCGTGATCTTGCGAGATCACACTGTGCTGTCACTTACTCCCGCAGTTCCTTCACCGGAGCGACGGGAGAATGACCAGACATCACCTTCAGCTGCCTCCTGGCAGGGTTGGATTCGGTAGCTTTAAAGGCGCCAAAAACGAGCTACTCCCTGAAGTTAGGGCTAGTGTTTGGAGTCTTTGCAGGCTCACATGGCTCGAAGATCTGATCTGAGGTGAGGTCAGTGGACAGCATCTGCCTTTTGGACTCTCTCAGCCTTGACGCTGCACTGAATATGACACATGTGACATTACAATGTGTGTGTCAAACTTCAGCGTAGCGCCAAGGCCGGAGCACAGAAGGAGAGTCCTGACATGGTACACAACATGTATCTAATCTATCACAAACAATGCACCACTCTGATAAAATGTGCACATTTTCAGACCCAAGACTATCTTTTTGGTGGACCAGTGTAGTAAAAACGAATGTTAAAATCGGATGGTAAAAACGGATGACAACTAACGACAACTGATGGTTTTGTAGTAAAAATTGTAAAAAAGCCTGATGGCAACTGATAAATTTTTTCATCAGTTTTTGCATCAGCTGTACTCACTTGAGAGACAAAAAAATGATGCTGATGCAACGGATATATTTGAATGCACCCTAGGGTCCTGTTCACATCATTTCCTTTCCGCTGAGGTTTTTTTTTCAGAGGTTTCTGTCAGGTTAACGCCTCAACGGAAAGGCAAACAGAAACTTCCATTTCCCTCACCATTGAGCTCAATGGTGATGGATACCTAGCTAATGGTTTCCGTTTGTCACCGTTGTTTTTAACGGAATCAATAGCGCAGTCGACCACCTCCATTTAGCAGAGAGGTGGGTCTATAATTGGTGATCAAAGTCGGGTCTTTATTAGGTGTAGGTATGGTTGTAATTGTAACTAAAAGCATTTCTTTAGGAAATGATCCTAACTGCATTGCCTCATTAAACAAGGTTTCCATGTGAGGGGAAAGTATGTCTTTGATGGTCCTATAGTATTCATTTGTATAGCCATCTGGGGCTTTAGATTTTTTGAGTGTTGTGACAGCTCTAAGAATTTCTAAGTTTGAGATTGGGTTGTTTAGGTTATTCAGCTCATCATTGGATAAAGTGAGAAGATTGACTTTGTCAAGAAATTTTTGAATATTTTCAGTAGTTGGTTGTGAAATTGTAGAGTCAGATTTGAAGTTGTATAATGATGAGTAATACTCTCCAAAATGATCTTCTAATTCAGTTGGATTAAGAATTTTCTTAGATGTGGTTGGTGAGATCAGATGGGCAATTTTATTTTTCATTTTTATATTTTTAACTCTCTTGGCCATGAGAGCATTCGCTTTATTGTTTAGGCTATACTATTGCATACAAAGTTTAGTTAAGTTATGTTCACATTGGTATAGTAGTAATGATCTGGGTTTGTCTCTAGTATGAGTTAATGTTTGGTGGGTTAGAAATTATGCATTATTCTTTTGTTGTGTTTCTAGTCTTCTCAGTTCTGTGGTAATGTAATCCAATTGTTTTTTCCTTTTTTTTTTATTGTGGAATGCTGATATTTTAATAAAAATACCTCGTAAGTACACTAATATCAGGTGTGGCATTGAGTTTGAAGAAGTCCTTGATCTCTTTATGAATGAGTTTCTGGGTTTCTGTACGGGCTAGTAGAAAGTTGTTTAGTCTCCATACGTTCTCTATTTGTGGAATATGAGGTTCATACATTTTTATAACTAAAGGTGAATGAACAGACCAAGTTATGTCACCTATCTTTACCTCAGTACATAGCTGTAGAGAGTTTTTATCTATGAGACAATAGTCTATTCTTGTGTATGTTCTATGTGGAAAAGAATAATATTTGTAGTCCTTTTTGATGGCATGAAGACATCGCCAAGTATCATTCAAATTACTATGTAACCATGACACTAATGTTGAGGGCAGGTTCTTATGCTTAGCTGTAGTATGTATTAATGGATTATAAATTTGATTTAACCCCTTCGCGCTCAGCGACGTACTATTCCGGTGTGCTAAGTGCATCGTTCGCACTCAGATCCGGAATAGTACGTCCTGGGGAAAATGCATCGCCATTTTCTCCCGGCGTTTCATCGAGCTGTGATGCCTGCTGTTTCCGACAGCAGACTATCACAGCTCAGTGTGCAGGGACCAATCGTAGTGGTCCCGCCTCCGCCATCACTGCTATTGCTTAATTAGTGACGACGAACCAATAGCAGCAATCACATAAGTAATTTCCTGCTCTGACCTCAGATCCTGCCGCACCCACTCTCTGTTGGAGTTTGAGAGTTGTTGAGAGGGGTTTTGGCGTGAGACAAAACTTTTCCCACCTTTTATCCACTTCCACTTCCCACTCCTGTCCTTGTGTTCCCCTTGTGTTCAGACAAAGGCAGTGTATCTACCGAGGCAACGATCAACAGCCTTTCCAGCAGGACAGTGGGCAATTGATGAAGATCCACAAGGTCTTCGCAGATGAAATTGGCTGCAGAGCCAGAGTCCAAGTAGGCAGAGACTGGATGGGGCCTCTCGCCAGCGACGAAGGTCACAGGAATGAACAGTTTGGAGGAGAGTTCTTTATTAAATGCAGTATCGCCCAGGGTTGTCTCTCCAACCAATCCTAGGTGTTGGGTTTTTTGGCTTCTGGAGACACAGATGCACGACATGGCCAGCGAGGCCGCAATATAAACAGAGTCCAGAGGTGCGCCTGCGCTGTTTCTCTTGAACAGACAGTTTAAGCCGATCCACCTGCATGAGAACCTCGGGTGGAGCAGTAGAAGAAGTCAAGAGGGGTTACTGGAAGTTGGGTGCCAGTCTAGAAAGCCGTCTCTGCTGTCGAACTTCTTGAGATATCTCTCTGAGCCTTATGTCCACTTGAGTAGCAAGTAGAATCAGGTCGTCCAAGGCAGCTGGTAGATCTCGAGCAGCAAATTCGTCCTTGATCTCGGGCGATAGGCCATGCCAGAAGGACAGTTCTCCTGCCAGGGTCCGGAACTGGATGGTATATTCGCCTACAGAGGCGTCCTCCTGGCGAAGGTTCAGCATAGCAGCGGCTGCCGACGAGACTCGTCCAGGCTCCTCGAACCCCATACCGAATAACCGCACGAAACCCTGGAAGTCTCGGGTCCCTGTCGTTCCAAGTTTGGATTTGCCCAGGCCAGGGATGCTACCAAGGCCTCATTGTTCCAGGACAGTTCTCCTGCCAGGGTCCGGAACTGGATGGTGTATTCGCCCACAGAGGCGTCCTCCTGGCGAAGGCTAAAGATAGCAGTGGCTGCCGATGAGACTCGTCCAGGCTCCTCGAATACGGTACGGAATAACCGCACGAACCCCTGGAAGTCTCGGGTCCCTGTTGTTCCCAGATTGGATTCGCCCACGCCAGGGCCTAGCCGGCAAGTAGAGACATAATAAAGGCGATCCTGGCTCCGTCTGAAGGAAATGCGCAGGCATGCAGAGTGAAGTGGATATGGCATTGGTTCAGAAACCCCCTGCACGTACTTGCGTCTCCATGGAACCGAGCTGGCAATGGCAGTGAGAACGGAGGATCCGAACCGGAGCTGCCAGGAGGTGTAGCAGGAGGGTCGATCAGAGGAGCTTGAATAGGAGCAGAGAAGGAAGTAGCTAGCGCCCCTAGCTGCTGTGCCATGGAGTCTACTGCCACAAGAAGTTGATCCTGTCGTGCTCGCAGATCCTGCAGGTCCTCCTGCATGGTTTGGGAGGGTGACAGGCCCTTGAATTGACCAGCGGGGTCCATGGCCTGAGCTTACCGTCACAGCGTGGGGTGTGGACCCACTGGGGCGTACCACGTAGCGGGATAGCAGCTGGCCAACTAGGTACAATACAATGTCTATAGTCCAGAAAGGGTACCTGAGGCAATGTAGAAAGTAGCGGTGACACAACTTGACTTTCACTGTAGATGGCACAGTAGATGCAGCGGAAGACAAGACTTGACTTTCACTGTAGATGGCACAGTAGATGCAGCAGAAGACACGACTTGACTTTCACTGTAGATGACACAGAGGCACGGTAGCACGGGATACAGGATACAGGCAGCATGAACGGGTAACACTGGGAACTGGAAAACACTAGGAGACCATTTGCAAGACAAACTATAGGTGTACAACAATGCTCAGGCAAGGATCAAGTGGGCAGAGCTCTTTTTATAATCCAGCAGCATTCTGGGCTAATTACTGATTATTAACAACTGGACACGTACTGGCCCTTTAAGGCTGTGCACGCACGGGCGCACACGCGCCCTGCGGGAAACAGTCTTAGAACCCGGAAGTGAGTGCCGGCGTCTCCCTGGAGGGAGATGCCACCGAGAACACAGACGTCCATGGCCGGAGCCGTCAGAGGGTAAGTCTGAACGACGGTCCGCGGCCATATTTACATTCAGCGTCAAACTTTTCAAACATTTCTGCACCTATAAACGAAGATAAAATTCTCATGGTGCCACAAACTACGCCCTAAATACAATAGCTTTCTGAGCTTGGTGGTTTAAGTGGCTTGTGAACTATAGTCTCCCCTGTAGATTGTGCCCCACATATAGCTCCCCTCCCTGTATATAATGCCAATTACACTTTTAAGTGAAAGAAAAAACTTTGCATACTCACTTTGATCCCGTTCCCGCGCTGTCCTGTGTCAATGCAGGCCTACTCTCTTCTGAGCAGGTCATCTTCTGAGCAGGTCTGATGGGGCTGAATGACGCAAGTGGCGTGATGACGTCATCGTGACGCTTGCGTCGTTGAAAGGCGCTGATTGGCAGGGCAGAATGACTAATCAGGTAATTAGCACTTATGTTTTCTATACATACAGCGATATTAATTTTTATGGGGATTATTACCTGTATTGATCACTATTTTTTACATATACACTACCGTTCAAAAGTTTGGGGTCGCCCAGACAATTTTGTGTTTTCCATGAAAACTCACATTTATATTTATCAAATGAGCTGCAAAATGACTAGAAAATATAGTCAAGACATTGACAAGGTTAGAAATAATGATTTTTATTTTAAATAATAATTTTCTCCTTCAAACTTTGCTTTCGTCAAAGAATGCTCCATTTGCAGCAATTCCAGCATTGCAGACCTTTGGCATTCTAGCTGTTAATTTGCTGAGGTAATCTGGAGAAATTTCACCCCATGCTTCCAGAAGCCCCTCCCACCAGTTGGATTGGCTTGTTGGGCACTTCTTGCATACCATACGGTCAAGCTGCTCCCACAACAGCTCTATGGGGTTGAGATCTGGTGACTGCGCTGGACACTCCATTACAGATAGAATACCAGCTGCCTGCTTCTTCCCTAAATAGTTCTTGCATAATTTGGAGGTGTGCTTTGGGTCATTGTCCTGTTGTAGGATGAAATTGGCTCCAATCAAGCGCTGTCCACATGGTATGGCATGGCGTTGCAAAATGGAGTGATAGCCTTCCTTATTCAAAATCCCTTTTACCTTGTACAAATCTCCCACTTCACCAGCACCAAAGCAACCCCAGACCATCACATTACCTCCACCATGCTTGACAGATGGCGTCAGGCACTCTTCCAGCATCTTTTCAGTTGTTCTGCGACTCACAAATGTTCTTCTGTGTGATCTAAACACCTCAAACTTCGATTCGTCTGTCCATAACACTTTTTTCCAATCTTCCTCTGTCCAATGTTCTTTTGCCCATATTAATCTTGTCCTTTTATTAGCCAGTCTCAGATATTGCTTTTTCTTTGCCACTCTGCCCTGAAGGCCAGCATCCCGGAGTCGCCTCTTCACTGTAGACGTTGACACAGGCGTTTTGCGTGTACTATTTAATGAAGCTGCCAGTTGAGGACCTGTGAAGCGTCTATTTCTCAAACTAGAGACTCTAATGTACTTGTCTTGTTGCTCAGTTTTGCAGCGGGGCCTCCCACTTCTCTTTCTACTCTGGTTAGAGCCTGTTTGTGCTGTCCTCTGAAGGGAGTAGTACAAACCGTTGTAGGAAATCTTCAGTTTCTTGGTAATTTCTCGCATGGAATAGCCTTCATTTCTAAGAACAAGAATAGACTGTCGCGTTTCACATGAAAACTCTCTTTCTATAGCCGTTTGGAGAGAATTTTATCGAACCCACAAATTATATGCTCCAGATTCTCAACTAGCTCAAAGGAAGGTCAGTTTTATAGCTCCTCTAAACAGCAAAACTGTTTACAGCGGTGCTAACATAATTGCACAAGGGTTTTCAAGTGTTTTCTAATCATCCATTAGCCTTCTAACACAGTTAGCAAACACAATGTATCATTAGAACACTGGAGTGATGGTTGCTGGAAATGGGCCTCTATACACCTATGTAGATATTGCATTAAAAAACAGATGTTTGCAGCTAGAATAGTCATTTACCACATTAACAATGTATAGAGTGTATTTCTGATTAATTTAATGTTATCTTCATTGAAAAAAACTGTGCTTTTCTTTCAAAAATAAGAAAATTTCTAAGTGACCCTAAACTTTTGAACGGTAGTGTACATATTTTTTTACAAATACAATGACTGTATTATTGTCATTTTTTACTGTTTATGCTAATCACTTGTTAATGGGACCATTTGTCTGGTCCCCATATATACCACTGTTTTATACACTGTTTGTATGCTTGAAAAATGCTCCACATGTAGAGCCGAAACGTTGCACAAGGGCTATTAAAAAGCTCTTTTTCACTGTGACTTGGAGTGCTGCCTATTCTTGGACGACTATCTATCTATCTGTCTATCTATCTGTCTGTCTATCTGTCTGTCTATCTGTCTATCTATCTATCTATCTATCTATCTATCTATCTATCTATCTATCTATCTATCTATCTATCTATCTATCTATCTATCTATCTATCTATCTATCTATCTATCTATCTATCTATCTATCTATCTATCTCAACACATACCACCATGACATATGCCAAGAAGGACATTCTTTTGGCCTATTTCGGGTCAATGGGGCTATATGGATAACATTTGTGTATGCGACTTGAGCTTTCCCGACGCATACGCCCAACAAACACTGAAAATACAGTGTGAGCATAGCCTAAGCTGATGTGCTGATGGCTTTTTATTGTACTTCTCATATAGATTCACCTTTTAAAAAATACCTCAGTGCTCTAGACTTTTACTGCTATTCTTACCATTTGCTGACAGCAATGCATGAACCGAGTTTGCGTGGATTTTCAAAGCAATGTTGAACTTATCAAAGAAACTTTTATTTGGGCTTGTGGTTCTCTGGTACTACTGATATTGATATTTATGTTTGTAAATACTTTTGAATTATGTTGGACAAAATGCTAAGCCTTGTAGCGACTGATGGTCCCCCAGTAGGACTAAAAAAAAATGTTCAATGAAGTTAAAACATTTTTTTTACACATATAAAAAACATAAAAAATCTTAAATGCCAGAATCACTGTTTTTTGGTCACCACATCTCCCACAAAAAAATGTAATAAAAACTGATCAAATATTTGTATGTACCCAAAAATGGTAGCACTTCACCGCTCAATGGACGGAAAAATAAAAAAGTTATTACAAAATATGGTGACACAACTGTATTTTTTTAACAGATACTATATAAATTTGGTACGGTCATAATCGTATTGACCCGCAAGATCAAGTTAATATGCTATTTTTACCACACAGTGAATGCCATAAAAATAAATTAAATAAACAATGGAGCAATCACTGTTTTTTCCCCATTCCACCCCACAATGAATTTATTCCAGTTCCCCAGTACATTACAAAGAGAAATAAAAGGTGCCCTAAAAAAACTACGACTCGTCCCACAATCAACAATCCAATATACAACTATATCGACAAAAATAAATAAAAAAGTTATGACTTTTGGAAGTGGAAAAAGTGAAAATGAAAAGCTGAAAATTTGCTGCAGTGGAAAGGGTTTAACCCCATCCCGCTCCTTGACGTACTATTAGGTCATGGTAGCTGTATCGTTCGCGCTCCATGACCTAATAGTACGTCTCGGGAGTAACGGCCGTTTCGGCCATCCTCCCGACACATACAGGAGATGTGACAGCTGCTGTCTCGTACAGCAGCTGTCACAGCTCCTACAGCGGGGAACGATCGCTGTGTCCCCGCTGATTAACCCCTTAAAAGCCGCGTTCTATAGAGATTGCGGCTTTTTAGGGGTTAAGCTGCCATCGCCGGCCTGCTACACGATAGCGGCCGGCGATGGTGACTATGGCAACCGGACACCAAACAATGGCGTCCGGCTATGCCATAGACGGAAGCCTAGTGGGTCATGACAAAGTCAGGACCCACTATGCTTGCTGTCAGTGAGTAGTTGACAGTTCTAATACACTGCACTACGCATGTAGTGCAGTGTATTAGAATTGCGATCAGGGCCTCCTGCCCTCAAGTCCCCTAGTGGGACAAAGTAATAAAGTTAAAAAAAAGTAAAATAAAGATGTGTAAAAATAAGAAAATAAAAGTTTTAACCCCTTCCCGACATTTGACGTACATGTACGTCATGGAAAGCATTGACTTCCCGCAAAATGCCGTACATGTACGTCAAACGTTTGGCACCGGCTCAGAAGCTGAGTCGGTGCCATCATCGTCGGATCTCAGCTGTATCTTACAGCTGACATCCGACTGTAACGGCGGGGACCGAAATTAGCTTCGATCCCCGCCATTAACCCCTTAAGTGCAGCGCTCAAACGCGATCGCTGCACTTAAGGTGTTTGCAGCTCATCGGAGCCCCAGCAATGAAATTGCCGGGGTTCCGGTGGCTGCAATGGCAACCGGAGGCCTAATACTGGCCTCCCGGTCTGCCTAGCACTGAAGCCGGTCAAGATCCGCCCGGCGGCGGAGCCTGATCGGCTTCCGTAGCTGCCGGCAAGATGGCGCCGGGTCAGGAGCTGATCCGGCGTCATCAGCGGTGGAGGTCAGCTGTACTGTACAGCTGACATCCACCTGTAACGGCAGGAACCGGAGCTAGCTCCGATCCCTGCCATTAACCCCTTCGATGCAGCAATCGAAAGCGATTGCTGCATCGTAGCGGTTACAAGCAGATCGCCAGCCCTGACAGGCAATCGGGACTGGCGACTGCTGTTATGGCAACAGGAGACACAACGGTCTCCTGCTCTGCCATTACGGAAGCCGATTTAGGCCCCGCAGGGAGGCGAAGCCTAAACGGCTTGCTGTCAGTGAATGACTGACAGATCTAATACATTGCACTACATAGGTAGTGCAATGTATTAGAAAAAAACCGTTGGACCTTCAAGTCCCCTAGTGGGACTTGAGAAAAAGTGTAAAAAAAGTATAAAAAAGTGTAAAAAAAAGTGCAAAAAATAAAAGTTTGAAAACAATAAAAGTTTCAAGTAATCAAATAACACACAATCCCCCTTTTACTCTTATCAAGTCCTTTATTATTGAAAAATAATAATAAACCATATGTATTTGGTATCGCCACGACCGTAACGACCGGAGGTATCAAAATATTATATTATTTATTGCACGCGGTGAACAGCGTAAAAAAAACCCGTAAAAAACGTTACCAGAGTTTCTGTTTTTTGGTCACTTTGCCCTACAAATATTACAATAAAAAGTGATCAAAAAGTCGCACGTATCCAAAAATGGTACCTATAAAAACTATAGCTCGTCCCACAAAAAACAAGTCCTCATACAGCTGCATCGACAAAAAAATTAAAAAGTTATGATTCTCACAACTTGGCGACAGAAAAAATACATTCTTTTTACAAAAGTAATTTTATTGTGCAAAAAGTTGTAAAACATAAAAAAGTTCTATAAATTAGGTATCGCCGGAATCGTACTGACCCGCAGAATAAAGTTAACATGTAATTTATAACGCATGGTGAACGCTGTATAAAAAAAACGAAAAAAGCTGTGGCAGAATTGCGTTTTTTTGTTTACCTAGCATCCCAAAAAATAGGATAAAAGGTGATCAAAAAGTTGCATGTACCCCAAAATGGTACCAATAATAACTACAGCTCGTCCCGCAACAAACCAGCCTTCATACCGCTACGTCTATGAAAAATAAAATTAGTTATGGCTCCAATAAGTCAGGAAATAAAAAAATATGCAGTTGTGCCCGAGGGGAACATTTCTTCTGTTTCAAGAGGCGATTTATCAAGGACCTAAAATTAGGGAACCAGGAAGGGGAGGGCCCAAACATATCCGCTGGAAGCGACGGTGCCCGTATTATACCAGGATAATACTTTCCCAGCAAAATTCCCCAAACTACAAAGGCGCGGAGTGTGGACCAAAAGGGGGATAAGAAATGACACCATTTATCAGTGCGACACCGGCCTGTGCAGAAAGGATTGCTTCACAGCGTAACACACATCTATGGATTATTTTTATTTTTTTATACCACCTGACTATGTCCCTTATATACTCCGCCCCGCTTACATGTACCCCCACATTATAAAACACCAGCAATACTCAAACAAATATAGTACCAAGCAAAATCCGCTCTCCAAAAGCCAAATGGTGCTCCCTCGGCCCTGAACCCTACAGCGTCCCCAAACAGCAGTTTCCTTCAACATATATGGCATCGTCATACCCGGGAGAACCCTTTTAAACAATTTTTGGGGTGTGTGTCTCCAGCGTCATAAGCTGGGCATGACATATTTGCCACTGAATGGCATATCTAGGGAAAAATATAAATTTTTAATTTGCACCATCCGCAGCGCATTCATTTATGGAAAAGACCTGTGGGGTGAAAATGCTCACTACACCCCTTAATTAATGCCTTGAGGGGTGCAGTTCCATAGTGGGGGTCACTTATCAGGGGTTTCTTTTTATTATTTCACATCTGAGCCTCTGCAGTTGTGAACCAATACTTTGTAAATCGCCAAATTAGGCCTCCACTCCGCATGGTACTCTTCACTTCTGAGCCCTGTCATATGTCCAGACAAAAGATTAGGGCCACATGTAGGGTGTTTCTAAAACCGGGAAACACTGCATAATAATTAGAGAGCTGTCTTGTTATGGTGGCACAAGCCGGGCACCACATATTGGCATATCTATGGAAAAAAATCCCATTTTCACTCTGCAACATTGAGCGCACACTAATTTCTACAAAACACCTGCAGGGTTAAAATGCTTACTACACCCCTTGGTAAATGCATTGAGGGGTGTAGTTTCCAAAATGGGTTCACTTCTGGGGGGTTTCCACTGTTTTGGGCCCACAGGTGCCCAGAAACCAATCCAGCAACATCTGCACTCCAAATGGTGGTCCTTCCCATCTGAGCCCTGCGGTTTGCCCAAACAGCAGTTTATGACCACATATGGGGTATTGCCGTACTCGGGAGAAATAGATTTACAAATGTTGAGTTCTTTTTTTCCTTTATTTGTTGAGAAAATGAAAAAATTTGCGCTAAAGCTACGTCTTATTGAAGAAAAAGGACTGTTTTTATTTTCACTGCCTAATTCTAATAAATTCTATGAAACATCTGTGGGGTCAAAATGCTCACTACACCCCTAGATGCATTCCTCAAGAGGTGTAGTTTCCTAAATGGAGTCCCTTTTTGGGCGTTTTGATTGTTTTGTCCCCTCAGGGGCTTTGCAAATGTGACATGGCCTCCGCAAATCATTCCTGCTAAATGTGATCTCAAAAAGTCAAATAGTGCTCTTTCCCTTCTAAGCTTTGCCGTGTGTCCAAACAGCCGTTTATTGCCACATGTGGGTTATTGTTTTACTTGGGAGAAATTGCTTTACAAATTTTGTGGTGCTTTTTCTCCTTCAGTCCTTCTGGAAATGAGAAAAAATTAGCTAAACCTACATTTTCTTTGAAAAAATGTAGATTATTATTTTCAGGGCCTACTTCCAATAAATTCTGCAAAAAAACTGTGGTGTCAAATCGCTCACTATACCCCTAGATAATTTCCTCAATGGGTGTTGTTTCCAAAATGGGGTCACTTGTGGGGGGTTTCCACTGTTTTATCCCCTCAGGGGCTTTGTAAATGTGACATGGCCTCCGCAAACCATTCCTGCTAAATTTGAGTTCCAAAAGCTAAATGGCGCTCTTTCCCTTCTCAGCCTCGCCGTGTGTCCAAACAGCCGTTTATTACCACATGTGGGGTACTGTTTTACTCGGGAGAAATTTCTTTACAAATTTTATGGTGATTTTTCTCCTTTAGTCCTTGTGGAAATGAAAAAAAATTAGCTAAACCTACATTTTATTTGAAAAAATGTAGATTTTCATTTTCACAGCCTACTTGCAAAAATTTCTGCAAAAAACCTGTGGGGTCAAAATGCTCACTATACCCCTAGATAATTTCCTCAAGGGGTATAGTTTCCAAAATGGGGTCACTTGTTTGGGGTTTCCACTGTTTTGTCACCTCAGGGGCTTTGTAAATGTGACATAGCCTCCGCAAACCATTCCTGCTAAATGTGAACTCCAAAAGCCAAATAGTGCTCTTTCCCTTCTCAGCCACGCCGTGTCTCCAAACAACCATTTATTACCACATGTGAGGTATTGTTTTACTCGGGAGAAATTGCTTTACAAATTTTGCGGTGCTTTTTCTCCTTTAGTCCTTGTGGAAATGAGAAAAAAAAATCGCTAAACCTACATTTTCTTTGAAGAAATGTTGATTTTAATTTTCACGGCCTACTTCCAATAATTTCTGTAAAAAACCTGTGCGGTCAAAATGCTCACTACACCCCTAGATAATTTCCTTGAGGTGTCTAGTTTCCCAGATGGGGTCACTTTTGCGGGATTTTGACTGTTTTGGCACCGCAAGAGCCCTTCAAACCTGACATGGTGCCTAAAATATATTCTAACAAAAATAAGGCCCCAAAATCCACTAGGTGCTCCTTTGCTTCTGAGGCCGGTGCTTCAGTCCAGTAGCACGCTACGGCCACATGTGGGATATTTCCTAAAACTGCAGAAACTGGGCAACAAATATTGAGTTGCATTTCTCTGGTAAAACCTTCTGTGTTATAAAAAAAATTGTATTAAAAATGTATTTCTGCAGAAAAATATGAAATTTTTAAAATTCACCTCTACTTTGCTTTAATTCCTGTGAAATGTGTAAAGGGTTAAGACATTTTCTAAATGCTGTTTTGAATACTTTGAGGGGTGAAGTTTTTAAAATGGGGTGACTTTTTGGGGGTTTCTAATATATAAGGCCCTCAAAACCACTTCACAACTGAACTGGCCCCTGTAAAAATAGCCTTTTGAAATTTTCTTGAAAATGTGAGAAATTGCTGCTAAAGTTCTAAGCCTTGTGAGGTCATAGAAAAATAAAAGGATGTTCAAAAAACGATGCCAATCTAAAGTAGACATATGGGTGATGTTAATTAGCAACAATTTTGTGTGGTATAACTGCCTGTCTTACAAGCAGATACATTTAAATTGAGAAAAATGCTAATTTTTGCAATTTTTCGCTAATTTTTGGTGTTTTTCACAATTAAATACTGAACATATCGAGCAAATTTTGCCAGTACCATAAAGTCCAATGTGTCACGAGAAAACAATCTCAGAATCGCTTGGATAGGTGAAAGCATTCCGGAGTTATTACCACATAAAGTGACACATGTCAGATTTGAAAAATGAGGCTCTGTCAGGAAGGTCAAAAGTGGCTAAAGAGGGAAGGGGTTAAAAGTATTAAAAGTAAAAATCCCCCCTTTTCCCTTATCAGTCCTTTATTATTAATAAAAATATATAAACAAACAAATAAACTGTACATAATTGGTATCGCCGCGTCCGTAACAGCCTGAACTACAAAATTATTTTGTTATTTATCCCGCACGGTGAACGCCGTAAAAGAAAATAATAATAAACCGTACCACAATCACAATTGTTTGGTCACTTCACCTCCCAAAAAATGGAATAAAAAGAGATCAAAAAGTCGCATGTACCTAAAAATGGTACTGATCTAAACTACAGTTCGTTACGCAAAAAATAAGTCCTCGCACGGCTTTATTGATTGAAAAATAAAAACGTTCTGGCGCTTAGATTAAGGTAACACAAAAAGTGAATGATTTTTTACAAAACGTATTTTATTGTGCAAACGCCATAAGACATAAAAAAAAAACTATAAACATCTGCTATCACCGTAATCGTATCGCCCCGCAGAATAAAGTGAATATGTCATTTATAGCGCACGGTGAACACTGTAAAAAAAAAATAGAATAAAAAAACAATAGTAGAATTGCTGTTTTTTAGTCACCACGCCACCTAAAAATAGAATAAAAACTGATCAAAAAGCCGCATGCACCCCAAGAAAACTACAGTGGCTTCCTCAAGGGGTCTAGTTTCCAAATTGGGGTCACTTTTGGGGGGTTTCCAATGTTTTGGCACCACAAGACCTCTTCAAACCGGACATGGTGCCTAATAAAAAAGAGGTCTCAAAATCCACTAGGTGCTCCTTTGCTTCGGAGGCCGGTGCTTCAGTCCATTACCGCACTAGGGCCACATGTGGGATATTTCTCAAAACTGCAGAATCTAGGCAATACGTATTAAGTTGCGTTTCTCTAATAAATCCTTTTGTGTTATTAAAAAAATGGTATAAAGAGGATTTTCTGACAAAAAAAAAATGTACATTTCACCTCTACTTTGCTCTAAATTTCTGTGAAACACCTAAAGGGTTCATAAACTTTCTAAATGCTGTTGTGAATACTTTGAGGGGTCTAGTTTCTAACATGGGGTGTTTGATAGGGGTTTCTAATATATGGGCCCCTCAAAGCAACTTCAGAACTGAACTGTAACTTAAAAAAATAAATAAATTAGGCAATACTTTGCTTCTTACATTATACTGATAATGAGCCGTGCCCACCCCGAGATGACCCCAGTTTTGACCGTTTGTATAAACGGAGACCACTATTAGACCGTTTCAGTGCCCGGTTTTCCCAAGCATACACCCCTGAGAAGTGTATTTCTATTGATGAGTCCCTGGTACATTTTAAAGGGAGGGTTCAATTCCGCGAGTACCTGCCGGGTGAGAGGGCAAGGTATGGCGTGAAGATGTATAAGCTGTGCGAGAGTGCATCAGGTTATACCTACAGATTTAGGATATATGAAGGAAAGGCCACCCCCAAACCAGACTGCATCCTGGACTACAATAGGTACATGGGGGGGATGGACTTGTCAGATCAAGTCCTGAAGCCCTACAGCGCCATGCGGTGTGGTATAAGAAGCTGGCCGTGCACATCATACAGATGGCATTGTACAATGTGTACGTGCTACATCGATGTGCAGGCCAGAGGGGAACTTTCCTGGAATTTCAAGAGGTGATTATCAAGAACCTAATCTTTAGGGACCAAGAAGGGGGGGCACCCAGTACTTCTGGAAGCGGGGCCACACGCATCGTACCAGGGCGGCAACACTTTCCAGGAGAAGTTCCCCAAACTGGCAAGAAGGGAAAAAGTCAAAAGAGGTGCAAAGTCTGCTAAAAGAGGGCGATAAGGGATGACACAATATATCAATGTGACACGTGTCCCGAAAAACCAGAGCTCTGTATGAAAGAGTGTTTTAAAATTTATCATAAATCCCTTGGTTTATAATTTACCCCAATTTTACTTACCCTGATGCACTCCGCACAGCTTATCCACTCTCGTCTTTCCCCTCTGGGCCCTGCTGTGTGCCCAGGCATCTGATAACAGCCACATGTAGGGTATTGCCATACCCGGGAAAACCCACATTACAGTTTATGGGGTGTAGGTCTCCGGTCATAATGCTCACTACACCTCTAGATGAATGCCTTAAAGGTGTAGTTTTTAAAACGGGGTCACTTCTTGTGGGTTTCAACTGTACTGGTACCTAAGGGGCTTCTGCATACATGACTTCGCACTAGAAAATCCCCAGTAGGCCAAATGGTCTTCCTTTCTTTCTGAGCCCTCCCATGGGCCCAAACGGCAGTTTATCACCACAAATGGGGTATTGCGGCACTCAGAACAAATTGTGCAACAGAATGGGGTATTTTGTTTCTTGTGAAAATAAGAAATTTTCAGCCAAAACTACATATTATTTGAAAAAAATATTTTGTTTTAATTCCCAGCCCAATTCAAATAAGTTCTGTGAAAAAACTATGGGGTCAAAATGGTCACAACACCCATAAATGAATTCCTTGAGGGGTGTAGTTTCCAAAATGGGGTCATTTGTGGTTGGTTTCTATTGCTTTGATACCTCTGGGGCTCTGCAAATGCGACATGGCACCCGAAAACCAATCCAGCAAAATCTGGACTCCAAAGAACAAATAGCGCTCCTTTCCTTCTGAGCCCTCCCATGGGCCCAAACGGCAGTTTATCACCACAAGTGGGGAATTGCCGCACTCAGGACAAATTGGGCAACAAAATGGAGTATTTTATTTCTAGTGAAAATAAGAATTTTTTAGCTAAAACGACATATTATTGGGAAAAATATTATTTTTTTCATTCCCAGCCCAATTCAAATAAGTTCTGTGAAGAAACTATGGGGTCTAAATGGTCACATTACCCATAAATGAATTCCTTGAGGGGTGTAGTTTCCAAAATGGGGTCACTTCTGGTGGGTTTCCATTGCTTTAATACCTCTGGGGCTCTGCAAATGCGACACGGCACCCGAAAACCAAACCAGCAAAATCTGCACTCCAAAGAACACACAGCGCTCCTTCCCTTCTGAGGCCTCCCATGCGCCCAAACGGCATTTTATCGCCACAAATAGGGTATTGCTGCACTCAGGAGAAATTGGGCAATAAAATGGGGTATTTTAATCCCTGTGAAAATAAGAAATTTTGATTAAAAATGACATCTTATTGTAAAAAATGACATTTTTGTTCATTTCACATCCCAATTCAAATAGGTGCTGTGAAAAAGCTGTGCGGTCAAAATTGTAACAACAACCATATTTGAATTCCTTGAAGGGTGTAGTTTCCAAAATGGGGTCACTTCTGGTGGGTTTCCATTGCTTTGATACCTCTGAGGCTCTGCAAATGCGACATGGCACCCAAAAACCAATCCAGCAAAATCTGGACTCCAACAAACACATAGCGCTCCTTTCCTTCTGAGCCCTCCCATGGGCCCAAACGGCAGTTTATCACCACACATGGGGTATTGCCGTACTCAGGACAAATTGGGCAACAAAATGGGGTATTTTGTTCCCTTTGAAAATAAGAAATTTGGATCACAAATGACATTTTATTGTAAAAAATGACATTTTTTCCATTTCACAGCCCAATTCAAATACGTGCTGTGAAAAAACTGTGGGGTTAAAATGGTAACAACAACCATAAATGAATTCCTTGAGGGGTGTAGTTTCCAAAATGGGGTCACTATTGGGGGATTCCTACTGTTTTGGCACCTCAACACCTTTTCAAACCTGGCATGCTGCCTAAAATATAAAATATATTCTAATAAAAAAAGAGGCCTCAAAATGTACTAGGTGCTTCTTTGCTTCTAGGGCTTGTGTTTTAGTCCACGAGCGCACTAGAGGCACATGTGGGACATTTCTAAAAACTGCAGAATCTGGACAATACATATTTAGTAGTGTTTCTCTGGTAAAACCTTCTGTGTTACAGTAAAAAATTGAATAAAATTTAAATTCAGCAAGAAAAATGAAATTTGCAAATTTCACCTCCCACTTTGCTTTAATTCCTGTGAAATGCCTGAAGGGTTAAAAAGCTTTCTAAATGCTGTTTTGAATACTTTGAGGGGTCTAGTTTTTAAAATGGGATGTTTTATCAGGGTTTCTAATACATAGGCCCCTCAAAGCCACTTTAGAACTCAAGAGGTACCTTAAAAAAAAAGGCTTTTGAAATTTTCTTAAAAATATGAGAAATTGCTATTTATGTTCTAAGCCTTTTAACGTCCAAGAAAAATAAAAGAATGTTCAAAAAATGATGCCAATCTAAAGTAGACATATGGGAAATGTGAACTAGTAACTATTTTGGGTGGTATAACCGTCTGTTTTAAAAGCAGATGCATTTAAATTCTGAAAAATTCTATTTTTTCAAAATTTTCTCTAAATTTTGCAATTTTTCACCAATAAACACTGAATATATTGACCAAATTTTACCACGAACATGAAGCCCAATGTGTCATGAGAAAACAGTCTCAGAATGGCTTGGATAGGTTTAAGCATTCCGACGTTATTACCACATAAAGGGAAATATGTCAGATTTGAAAAATGGGCTCTGAGCCTTAAAGGGAATGTGTTGCTAGCAAAAAATGTATTTTTTTTTTAGTTAAACAATTAGTGTGTAGGTGATTAAACATTGTTCTAATTTTTTTTATTTTTTTCACGAGTCAGGAAATATTATAAATTAGATTCTAATTTATAATATTTCCCAGTGCTGGTCACTAGATGGAGCAATTTCCAAAATTGCAGCATTGCATGTGGTAAAGCAACCACATTGCTTTATGCTGCAAAATTGGAAAAAAAATCCCTCGCTCTAGTGAGCTCTCAGAATCCCCCTCTCCTTTATCCTGGCTAGTGCCGGGAGAAACGAGGGGATTGAACGGTCAAACCTCCTACACTGTGTGTCGCCATTTTTTGAGCTAACACACAGTGTAGTAGGTTTACATACAGTAGTAAACACACACTGAAACACGAACATACATAGAAATAACTTACCTGCTCCTGCCGCCGCCGCTCCCTCCGGTCCGTCCGCTCCGTCTGCTGCCGCTGCTCCAAGTGCACAAGTCCGGAAGCCGCGACCGGAAGTAGTAATCTTACTGTCCGGCCGCGACTTCCGGCCCACAGGAAAATGGCGCCGGACTTGGACTGTGTGGGAGCGGCGCATGCGCCGTTCCCACACAGACGGCGTACACCATAGTGGATGGAACGGGCCCCGTTCGCATTCACTATGGGACTGTAGCTGCCGTATTCCATGTCTGTATGTGTCGTTAATCGACACATACAGAAATGGGAAAAAAAAATGGCAGCCCCCATAGGGAAGAAAAAGTAAAAAAATAAAAAAAAGTAACACACAAACACACAAATAAATATAAACGTTTTTAATAAAACACTAACATCAAACTGATATAAAAATATTTTTTGGGGTGACACTGTTCCTTTAAGGCCAAAACTAGGCTACGTCCTTAACGGGTTAAATGTATCTGCTTGTATGACAGATAGTAATATCAGACAAAATGGTTACTACAAAATGGTTACATTTCCCATATGTCTACTTTATGTTTGCATTGTTTTTTGAGTGTCCTTTTTTTTTTCTAAAGGCTTAGAACTTAAGCAGCAATTTCTCACATTTTCAAGAAAATTTCAAAAGGCTATTTTTTCAGGAACCAGTTCTGTTCTGAAGTGACTTTGAGCGCCTTCTATATTAGAAAACCCCCATAAATCACCCCATTTAAAAAACTGCACCCCTCAAAGTATTCAAAACAGCATTCAGAAAGTTTCTTAACCCTTTAGGCGTTTCACAGGAATTAAGGCAAATTAGAGGCGAAATTTACAAATGTCATTTTTTTTGCCGAAAAGAATTTGTACTCCGGAGACGTACTATTAGGTCATGGAGCGCGAATGATACAGCTACCATGACCAAATAGTACGTCCAGGAGCGGGAAGGGGTTAATTTACTGTCACAGACCCAGGAAGGTAAGTTTGATAATGGTTCTGCTTTTTTACTTATTAGTGTTACTGTTAAATGTCGTTCTCACTGTCTTTCTGACTCACTAAAAAGTTAATTTTGACCGTGTTTCCTTCAATATTCTTGATCAGTATTCAATAAGAGGAATACGAAAATGATACAAAAAATGGTTTGTTTATGGAGATATATTTAAAAAAAAATTATAGCAGAGATACATACATAGAAAGATTCATATTGTAATATAGCTTAGATTGTAAAACAGATATCATCTTACATAGTCATTGTATGGGACACTTGTCGTCCCCATCTTGCTTAGCCTGAGCGTGTGTCTTCATCATTGGTATCAGTGTATGTCCTTGGGCGTCTCCCTGGATGACCACCACCCCTAGATGACCACCCCTAGATGACCACCACTCTGGGATATTTATGACAGAGATAGACAGAGTATACATAGTTACATAGTTCGTACGGTTGAAAAAAAGACACATGTCCATCAAGTTGAACCAAGGGATGGGAAAAGGGAAGTAAACATTTTTTACACATAACAGCTTAGATTTTTTTGTTCCTGGAATTTATCGAAGCCTGCGGTAGACTATTCCATAGATTCACAGTTAGGGTATGTTCACACGGCCTATTTACGGACGTAATTCGGGCGTTTTAACCCCCGAATTACGTCCGAAATTACGGCTTGAAAGCATTGACAAACATCTGCCCATTGAAAGCAATGGGCTGACGTTTGTCTGTTCACATGAGGCGTATATTTACGCGTCGCTGTCAAAAGACGGCGCTTAAATAGACGCCCGCGCCAAAGAAGTGTCATGTCACTTCTTCAGACGTAAGTGGAGCCGTTTTCCATGGACTCCATGGAAAACCAGCTCCAGTTACGTCTGTAATGGACGCGGCGTTCAAGCGCCTGCACATGCCATTACGGCTGAAATGACGGGGCTGTTTTCTCCTGGAAACAGCCCCGTAATTTCGGCCGTTACGGACGCTGCCGTGTGAACATACCCTAAAGAAGGCTTGTCGCCTCTGCAGGTTGAACCTTTTTTTATAGGCGTGTCTTAACATTTAGGTGACATTTGTGCCTACATTTAGAAGACTTACAACTGTCATTACTCATGCATTGCCGGTGCTGAAATAGCAGATTATAGTTTTGCTTAAAGAGGCTCTGTCACCACATTATAAGTGGCCTATCTTGTACATGATGTGATCGGCACTGTAATGTAGATAATGTAGATGGAGTTATGACCTTTTTTAGCTTTATGCTAATGAGTTTCCTAATGGACAAATGGGCGTGTTTTACTTTTTGACCAAGTGGGCGTTGTGGAGAGAAGTGTATGACGCTGACCAATCAGCTGACCAATCAGTGACCAATCAGCGTCATATACTTCTCTCCATTCATTTACACAGCACATAGCAATATAGCTATATCGCTTTGTGCAGCCACATACACACACACTAACGTTACTCAAGTGTCCTGACAGTGAATATACATTACCTACAGCCAGGACGGGATGTGTATTCAGAATCCTGACAGTTCTGTAGCGTTTGTGTGAGATTTACACAAGGCAAGCATAATCTCGCGAGATTACGATGTTTCCTGTCATTTAAAACGAGATTACGCTTGCCTTGGTTAAATCTCACACAAACGCTTCAGAAGTGTCAGGATTCTGAATAGACATCACGTACTGGCTGGAGGTAATGTATATTCACTGTCAGGACACTTGAGTAACGTTAGTGTGTGTGTATGTGGCTGCACATAGTGATGTAATAAGATCACTATATGCTGTGTAAATGAATGGAGAGAAGTGTATGACGCTGATTGGTCACTGATTGGTCACTGATTGGTCAACTGATTGGTCAGCTGATTGGTCAGCGTCATACACTTCTCTTCACAACGCCCTCTTGGTCAAAAAGTAAAACACGCCCAGTTGTCCATTAAGAAACTCATTAGCATAAAGCTAAAATAGGTCATAACTCTGTCAAAAATGATCGTTTTTCTAAATAAAAAACACTGCTATAATCTACATTACAGCGCCGATCACATTATGTAGAAGATAGGCCACTTATAATGTGATGACAGAGCCTCTTTAACTGTCATCGTTAGCATAATGTATCTTTAGTTCTATCGAATAACATTTATATTATAACACAATATAAAGTATTTTACAGTTACTAATGTGTTTTTTTGTATATTTTTAGAGGTTTGGTTGTTGGTCTTCGTCGGATTCGAGGACTACTTCGATGACTGTGTCAATATTTTCAATAAATTGGCTAACATGGGTTGTGTTGGGGTTTTTATTTAATATGAAATGGGAGGCCTAAGGAGGTACAGTAAAGACCCCATGCACTAGAGCCCCATTACAGCTGTGTACAAAATGGAGCCATAAGACCATGAGGTTGAGGCCTGACTCTCTTGATACAAAAGTCCAGGGGCTTAATGTTTTACTTTCTACTTACCACTATGTTATATGGAATTTGCCTAGAAATAAATGAGAATTAGAAACTGTTCAACTAGATATGACTGGTCCTCTATACAAGAGGCCTATGATCCCACTAGTCCGCACTACAAAATATTGGGTAACTCCTGAGGATGAACTGTAAGTCTATGTCACTGTACATATATATATATATACATATATATATATATATATATATATATATATATATATATATATACTCTCTAATCTGCATGTTAGAAGCTCATATATAACATGTCAATGGAAATGCTCCATTACAATGTCTGTAGATAAGTGAGTCTACATCTATGTATACATAGTCATTGAATCTGGTTTGCTGATACTGGATGGATCAGTAGAGTAATATATACCCTTGTTTCTATTGTATCACCCCCTTTCCATGTAGACTGTGCGCTTGTGAGCAGGGCCCTCTCTCCTTATATTTATATTGTAACATTTTAGAATTGTATGTCACTGTACCCTGTAATTTATTGTACAGCGCTGTGGAAAATGTTGGTGCTTTATAGGTAATATTATTATAATTTATAATGTAATTATAAAGAAAGCGCCGCTACTTAGATAGGCGCAGTAATAATATACATTATACAATCAATGCCATCCCCTCACTTTACTACACAATGCTGCCTGAGGTCAGGGGGGCTCTAGACTTCATACAGGTTGTGTCCATGGGGCTTCCTATAGAGCTGGGATATGGGTGTCCTACTAAGGATATATTATTGGTGTGATCGCACCCACCAGCTGATCGGGGATGTTTGTAAATTATTCATGTAAACCACATGTCATTGCAATATCTATGTTGTTTTTATTTGACTGACATTTATTAAAGCATTATGGGAAGAACATATATATTTCAAAAGATTTGAATATGGAAACCAAGTGGATAAAGTGAAGAGATCATACAGCTGGCATGTGGTTGGCATGTAACTGGCATATGATTGGTCACTCCCTGGCACCTGCCCGGAATGTTGTAATTTGAATTTTCTGCTCGGCCTACAGATCAGTTGATCAGTTAGTTGGAAACAACTGCAGCGTCTTGTTATATACAAGAAGCGATTCATAGATATTTGAGGACACATTTTTGGTTTTTGGGGAGTTTTTTTTGCTGTTTTTTATTCCAGGATTACACCATACTTTCCTGATCATCTACTGGTAAGTGCAGATCTTTACACACCACACACACTACACACAGGACAGTATATACACAGTACACAAGGTATAAGACGACGGGCGTGACCTGGTCAGTGGATTGATATTTTCAGGGGCCATGTCATTTACTGATCAGTTTTGTAATTCTTAACCCCTTGTGGACACAACCCATTTTTTCAAATCTGACACGTGTCACTTTATATGGTAATAAATTTGCAATGGTTTTAATTATCGAAGTTATTCTGACTGTGATTGTTTTCTCATGACAAATTGTACTTGTATGTTAGTGGAAAAATTTGGTCGATAAATTCAGTATTTATTTGTAAAAAAATTCACCAACATCTTGAGGAAATTAGTAAAAATTAGCATATTTCTACATTTAAATGTATCTGCTTTTAAGACAGATAGTAATAGCACACAAAATAGTTACTAGTTAACATTTTTTTAGAAAATTAATTTTAATATAGAAAATTGTTTAACACAGAAGGTTTTACCAAAGACACGCAACTCAAAATGTATTGCCCAGGTTCCGCAGTTTTTAGAAATATCCCACATGTGACCCTAGTGCGCCACATGACTGAAATACTGGCCTCAGAAGCAAAGGAGCACCTAGTGGATTTTGGGGCCTTCTTTTTATTAGAATATAGTTTAGGCACTATGCCAGGTTTGAAGAGGTCTTGTAGTGCCAAAACATAGGAAACAACCCCAAAAAGAGACCATTTTGGAAACTACACCCCCAAGGAATGTATCTAGGGGTATAGTGAGCAATTTGACCCCGCAGGTTTTTTGATAAATGTATTTGTAATTAGGTTGTGTAAATCAAAATAGAATTTTTTTCTCATAAAATATAGATTTAGCTACAATTTTTACATTTAACTAAGGAATAAAGGAGAAAAAGCACCCCAACATCTGTGAAGAAATTTCTCCCGAAATTGCCTGGACATATGACAGGGCTCAGAATTGAAAGAGCACCATGCCCATTTGAGTCTTATTTTGGTGAATTTAACTGCATTGGCCCACAAGTGCAGGGCTTCAAGGTCAAATACTGAAACAAACCCCCAGAAGTGACGCCATTTTAGAAACTACACCCCTCAAGGCATTTTTTGAGGGGTGTAGTGAGCATTTTCACACCAGAGGTGTTTTTTTTTTATTAGAAATTAATGCACAGCGGAGGGTGCAAAGCGAAAATATTTTTTTCCACAGATATGTAATTTCAGTGCCCAATATGGGTGCACAGCTTATGCCGCTATGAAAAGACAGCTCTCTAATTATTATGCCGTGTTTCCTAGCTTTAGATACACTCTACATGTTTGTTGCCCTAATATTTTGCCTGGACATATGACCGGGTTCAGGAGTGAAAAAGCACCATGCGCATTCGAGGCCATTTTAGCGCTTTATGAAGCATTGGCCAACAATTGCTGGACTCTCAGGTCAAATAGTAAAACAAACCCCCAAGAAGTGGAAACGACACCCCTCAAGGCATTTATCAAGAAGGAACCAATGCTCAGGGGAGGGTGCAAAGTGTACATTTTCTACTGATATGCCATTTTAGTGCACAATATGTTTTACCCATTGTGTGCCACTGAAGACAAGTACCTCATAAACCGTTAAGCGGACTCTCCCGGGTATGGCGATGCCATTTATGAGGATGTAAATTGATGTTTGGGCACACTGTAGGGTACACAAGGGAGAGAGCGCCATTTGGCTTTTGGAGCCCAGATTTTTCTTGATAATAGTTCTGTTTGGGGCTTTACTGGTATTTCAGTTTACAATGTGGGGGCATATGTAAGCTGTGCGGAGTAAATCAGGGCATAATAAAAGGGTATAATAATGTGGTAAATGAATAATAACATGCAGATGTGTGGCAAGTGTCACACTGATAAATGGTGCCCGATTTTAACCCCCTTTTGGAACACACGCTGCACATTTTGTATCTACATTTTCTGAGAGCCAGAACTTTTTTATTTTTTCATCAACTGAGCTGTGTGAGGGCTTATTTTTTTGCGGGACAATCTGTTTTCATTGGTACCATTTTGGGGTACATGCAACTTTTTGATCATTTATTTATTTTTTTGTGAAGCAGGGTGACCAAAAAACAAATCAATTTTTTTTATTCTTTTTTTATTTCTTTTATTTATTTCTTTTATTCTTTTTTTTTTACGCCGTGCATCATGCGTTATAAATGACATATTGAAATTATTTTGCGGGTCGCTACCATTACGGCGACACCAAATGTATATAGTTTTTTTTATATTTTACAGCGTTACCACGGATAAAATCACGTTTTTTTTTTATCGTTTATTGTTTGGGTTGCCATATTCTAAGAGCCCTAACTTATTTTTGCGTCAAAAAGGCTGTGTGAGGGCTTGCTTTTTGCGGGACGAGCTGTTGTTTATATTAGTACCATTTTGTGGTACATGCGACTTTTTCATCATTTTATCAAAAAATTTCTGGGAAGGCGAGGTGATCAAAAAAGTGTGACTGGCATTATTGTTTATGGTGTTCACCGTGCTGGATTTTTTTTTTACAGTTGGGGTCGTTACGGACGCGGCAACACCAAATATGTGTACTTTTTTAATGTTTTCAGTTTTTTCCTGTAATATAAGTTTTATTATGGGAAAAAAATGCTTTTTTTGTTTATGTAACGTGAAAATTTTTTATTTTATTTTTTAGTCAACATTTTTAGTAACTTTTTTTTTGTCCCACTAGAGGACTTGAAGGCCTGAAGCCCTGATTGCTATTCTAATATACTGCAGTACACACGTAGTGCAGTGTATTAGGGCACATTCAGACGTGGCGTTATTGCTGTTGAATTCTGCTGTGGACAGTCCGCAGTTAAATTCTGCAGCTGCCGTTTTTTGCATGTCTTTCTATACATTTTTAGGAAACTTAGCTCAGACGTTGCAGAAAATAACTGTGCGGAAACTAGGCTGCGGTGCAGATTCTTCCCTCCGCAGCATGCTCATTCCATTGCGGAGAAGAAGCTGACTTTCACTGCGGATCTCAGCATTTGCATTGCAAAGGCTGAAATCTGCAGCAAGTCTGCTGTGATATCCACAACGTCTGAATTACCTGTCAAATATGAAAATGTTGCTGCAAATTCGCAAAGAATCTGCAGCAACATTTTCAGCTGAAAAATTCCGCCACGTCTGATCATGGCCTTAGAGCTGTCAGTCATATACTGACAGCAAGCTTATTAGGTCCCATCTCTTGGGTGTGCTGGGCCTAATAGGCTTCTCTACTTGGCAACCAGGAGGCAATTGTTAGGCCTCCGGTTGCGATAACAACCATAGGCACCCTCGCAATCGCGTCACAGCAGTGTCGATGGAGTACAAACCATCGAAATGCTGTGGTCGCAATTGACAGCAGCATTTAGGGAGTTAATCGGCGAGGGTTGGACAACAGTCCAGTTCCTGCCATTACAGCAGAGTTTCAGCTGTGATATACAGCTGACACCCGCTGGTGATGGAGCAGGCTCAGCTTCTGAGCCTGCTCCATCACTGTCAAGGACAGTTACGCGACAATGCGCTAACCCCTTGGCGGCAGCGACGTAAATGTACGTGACATGTCGTAAAAGGGTTAATAACATATCTTCTATTTTCCTACATATATGGGGGGTCACAGAAAAACTGTACAAATATTAGGTTGGGTTAGAAAGAAAATCACATTTTTATACTGAGTTAAAGTCTCCTAATATGTCTCACGCCTTACAATGGTGACTTTGGAACAGATTATCTGAAAAATTACGCAACTTTTATATTGGTCCAGTTTTTATTATGTAAATAGAAAACAAATTGCTTATAGTCATAGCTGGAGGCTGGGCATTACCTGGCACTTGTACCCGCTTAGCATGTTAGAATTTGAACTGGCAGACTATTTGGGCCTCTGTAGATTTCCAGTGCAGCAGTCCTATACCATTCAGTTCTGCGCACATGACCCGTAAATACTGTGCGGGGGAAGAATTTATTAAGACTGGCATTCCAGTCCTAATAGGAAACAAGCGGAGTAAGATGCAACAAATTTCTTAAGAGGCGCATGCTAGATTTACGCTATAATTTACGCCAGTTTCTGGCACAAATAATAATAAATGCGTCGGGCCATAGGTTTATTTAAAAAAAGTGTCAAGGGTGACAAAAACGGCGCGACAGTCTAAATTTTTGTCACTTTTGAGCCGTTTACGATTTTTCTACGCCAGATAACAGGCGTAGAAAAGTTGTTAAATTCCTCCTATGTTTTTACATGTGATAATCAAAAGATAATAGTTCTAGAAAATGCTACTAGTACTATTTCTATTCCTATCCACACCACACATGGATCCTGCGGCAGGGTTGTTGGTGGAGTGATAGTTCAGATCTACCAGGTCTGCACAGAACTTTATTCTTTTACAAGTGAGTGTCATGAAGAGAGACTGAAGACCCGACTGAAAAGTAGAAGATGAAGCTCCAGATCTTAGTGCTCAGTGTAGGAATGACTCCCTCCTTGCACTCCACATATAAGAACACTACATATTTCTCCATGTGTAAATATCTTTATATACTATCTGTGTGTTCAGCAGCCAGTGACACACGGACTGCCCGTTAGAGCAGAAGACATGGAGCGCCGGCAAGAGAAAGAAGGCACCGGCGACATGAGTACCATGATGGCATCAGCACTGCTGGCCGGCTTCACTATAAGGGTATGTTCACACGTTGTGTAAACACTGCGGATTATATGCCACGTATTTCATTGTGTAAAATCCACAGAATAATACAGTAGCAGCAAAGTGGATGAGATGTAACCAAATCTCATCCAAACGTTGCGTAAAAAATCCACCAAAAATCTCTGAAATTGACCTGTGGTGCGGTTTTTCATTCCCCAGCATGTCAATCTGCTTTGGATCCGCTGCTTTTCTGTTGTGGGTTTTTCCCATTGAATTCAATTTTTGCGGCGGAAACAATGGGATTCCGTTACAAAATTTGCAATTCAGAAAAAAGAAAAAGCTTTTTGTCGTTTAAAATGAATAATAAGGTTTATACTTACCACCCAGGTGTTGTCATAGCGACTCATTCTTTTATTGTCCGTCCAGGCCAGGCTCCTGGAGTGACGTTTTATCTCATGTGACTGCTGCAGCGGTCACATGGGCTGTAGCTTTATCCCAGGAGGCCGCACTGCAAGGACAACACGGGGACGCGTCGCCATAACTATGTAGAACGGGCTTAAGTATAAGTGTTTTTTTTTTCTGCAGTGGACATTGCGCCTGAAAAACTGCACCACAATTTGGTGTGTTTTTTCGGCCGGAATTCCCTGCAGGTTCCAGGGCGGATATGCTGTGTACTTTTACGCAGCGTATCCGCCCTGTGTGAACATGGCCTTACTGTCAGTGTCTTTTATTACTTCATTTTCAATGTATAATTTATATAACCACACTAAATAATTGGTGTAGAAAAGCTGTTGAATTTCACCCTATGTTTTTACATGTTATAATAAAAAGATAATAGAAATAGTACTAGTAGCATTTTCTAGAACTATCCACACCACACATGGATCCTGCGGCAGGGTTGTTGGTGGAGATATAGTACAGCTCTGCCAGGTCTGCACAGAACTTTATTCTTTTACAAGTGACACAGTCCTGAAGGGAGACTGAAGACCCGACTGTAATGTAGAAGATGAAGCTCCAGATCTTACACCTCATGCACACGACCGAGTGTGCCGTCCGAGTCCCGTCAGTGATCCGAGGAAAGATAGGACATGTTCATCTATTTTTCCTCGGATCAGAGACTCCGACCATTTTTCATGGACCCGATTCACCTGATATAGTGAATGGGTCCGTGAAGACTATCGGGTGTCACTCGGATCCTTTCAAAAACGGCCTGAGTGGCACAACGGTCGTGTGCATGAGCCTTTAGTACCCAATGTAGGAATGACTCCCTCCTTGCACTCCATATATAAGAACACTACATATTTCTCCATGTGTAAATATCTTTATATACTATCTGTGTTTTCAGAAGCCAGTGACACACGGACTGCCCGCTAGAGCAGAAGGCATGGAGCAAGAGAAAGATGGAACCATGGACGTACCTACCATGATGGCATCAGCACTGCTGGCCTGCTTCACCAATACTGTCAGTGTCAGAGTCTTTTATGTCTGCATTTCAGTGTATAGTTTATATATATTGCAGCACTGGACACTTTATCACTGACCACATACCACATCAGTATAGTAAGGCAGTCCTAAAAGAGAAATTCACTTCTACCCTACATATTGTTCCAAATATTAGCCGTTCTACTGACCACGGAGTACTTTTATATGTAAGTATTCCAGTGTACGCTGCCCTTTACATTCTATAGTATCCTATACTGCAGAATATGAAGAAGAGAAGGACAGAATTATGTAAATCGTGTCCTGGAGAGAACAAAACTCCACCATGCCCCTCCATTTCTCTGCAGCCATGAAGTAATAGATCTTCTCTGGTAATCCCAGTGACATCGGTAGTAATGTTCTGCATCCTAAGAGAATCACCTCACTGTTACAGCTTTATTCTTTATATCATTCCTTACACTAGATTCATACCAGTTACATTTATATTTTATCCATTATAAAATAATATCATATGTTCAGTATAATAAGGAAACCAGCACTTTCTGCAACTTTTATCAGGGCCAGTTTGAGGTGCCTGGGCAGTAAATCTGGTGGGTACCCATCATAATTGTAATTTTACGGGTACATGACAACTTTTTCTATAAGGTAAATCTGTATAGAAATGCATTTGTTGTCAGCCGTTTTATACCAGATAAAGCTCAGCACATGTAGTACAGGTTTCTATAGGAGCTAGTCTGTATACACGTGTACTGAGCTCCATGTGATATAAAATGATGGACAGAACATATACATTTCTATACAGACCAGTCCTTATAGAAACTGGTATATGATAAACCTTTTTCTACAAAGGGAAATCCGTGTAGAATTGAATGCACTTCTTGTGCAATATTGTAAATTACATATAAAACCTCTTACATGTTCTGAGTGGTCTATGTGATATAAATGGTGCCATTTCTACACAGACTAGCCCCTATAGAAACTGGCAAGTGCTAAACTGGTCTATCATATATCCTTTTTCTACAGGGGCAAGTCTGCAGAAATGTCCAGGTTTTCAACCATATAATACTGAATAGAGAGCCATAATATCTACCGTATATATCGGCGTACAAGACGACTTTTTACACCCTTAAAAAAATTTCAAAAGTGTGGGGTCGTCTTATATGCCGGATATTGTCTACATTAGGGATGCACGTTGCAGCCGCACAGCTCAGTATAGTGACACATGAATGTATGGGAGCGCGGCTGCGGCTGTGTAATTCAGCCACAGCCCCGCTCCTGAGTCATGATAAGTTCGCGGGGTCAGGATGATGCAATGCGGCCAGCGCTGCACTAATGAGCGGCGGCACTGGAGACAGAACATGGCGGGCGCGCTACAAAACACCCCCATGTTCTGTCTTCAGTGCCTGAACTGCCGCTCATTAGTGCAGCGCCGGCATCTCCTCTGCATCTCCTCTGACCGCGCGCGCACTTCCTGTCAGGAGCGGGGCAATGGCTGTATTACACAGCCGCAGCCCCGCGCTATAACGGCGGAGATCAGAGAAACCTCTCATCTCCGCCGTTATTCCCCTGAATGCTGCGATCACAGCTGACTGCAGCATTCAGGGGAAAGTGAGAAGGGGGGATGCCCCTGGATCGCGTCACAGGGAATTCCTGTGACGCGATCGAGAGCCATACCATATATGGGCAGACAGCCCAGGGTCTATTGACGGACCCCAGGGCTGTCTTACCATATTTCATGTTGTTAGGACATACCCAAGTATGTCCTAACAACTGCCTGTGTGCTATCTGTCCACAGGTTAATGTACTGGCACATATCTGATATATGTCAGTACATTAAAGTTTAAAAATAAAGTAAAAACAAAGTATTGTTAAATTTAAAAAAAAATACACCTTCACCTTTTTTACAATAAACATTAAAATAAAAAAATGAAATAAACACGGCTTTCATTCACTTATTAATGTGAGGCATGAGGTGCGATGAATTTACCCTCCATGTTCCTCACATTAATAGTAATTAACCCCATCATGTACCTCGCACATTAACCCATTATGACTGAGAAACATGATGGGATTAATTACTATTAATGTGAGGCGCGTTCAAAATTCATCACACGTCGCGCCTCACATCAGAAAACGGAAGAATTTTTTTTTTATTACTGTTGGCAAAAGTATCGAAATTGGTATCGAAATCGCAATACTAAACGAAGTATCGGTATCGAAGTCCAAATTCTGGTATCGTGACATCCCTAGTCTACATATTGTCTACACACAGGTTGTGTGTTACCTTGTGAGCCTGCAGTCCGGTACACAGGCTCCCGGGATGCACGGAATCCGCCACGGATCTGAGGGAAGACAGGTATTAGCCGCCAGGGAACATCTCTGTAAGATGCTCTGGCCCGCCCTTTCCTCTCATTCCCTGCCTCTCAGATCTCGCGCGATGAAGCAGCCTATCTGCGAATGCGCGAGTTCAAAGAGACAGAGAGTCCTGGGTCCTGCCGCCGATGGCCATAGTGAAGCGCTCCTGCACGAAATGGTGAGTATATCTTAAATTCTATATTTTAAGGGTAAAAGTTGGGGGTCGTCTTATACGCCCAGTCGTCTTATACGCCGACATATACGGTAGTCATAATGGGCACTAAGAGATTTCTCTAGTGGAGCCAGGGCATGGGCTAGTCTACCTGCACCCTGTTGTGTCTGTGACTCCTCCGAGTTTATCTCCTGCTGTCCGGCAGAGAATGAATTGCTCCTGCCTGTCCAGTTCTTTTTTGTGCCTCTGGCAGTACATGCCACCCTCCGCCAGCCCTTACAGTAAAGTCCCTAGCCACCCCTGTACCGCTAAGGCTGAGATCTGTGTTGTAGCGATGACATGACGTCATTACATTGGCCTAGCACAGTAACACAGAGCTCCTGCTAACTCCTGCTGCCTGTCCTGCAGAGAAGGAATGGCTCCTGCCTGTCCAGTTCTTTTCTGTGCCTCTGGCAGTACATTCCACCCTCCGCCAGCCCTTACAGTAAAGTCCCTAGCCACCCCTGCACCACTAAGGCTGAGATCTGTGTTGTAGCCGATGACATGACGCCATTACATTGGCCTAGCACAGTAACACAGAGCTCCTCCTAACTCCTGCTGCCTGTCCTGCAGAGAAGGAACGGCTCCTGCCTGTCCAGTTCTTTTTTGTCCTGTCCCTCTGGCAGTACATTCCACCCTCCGCCAGCCCTTACAGTAAAGTCCCTAGCCACCCCTGCACCGCTAAGGCTGAGATCTGTGTTGTAGCCGATGACATGACGCCATTACATTGGCCTAGCACAGTAACACAGAGCTCCTCCTAACTCCTGCTGCCTGTCCTGCAGAGAAGGAATGGCTCCTGCCTGTCCAGTTCTTTTCTGTCCTGTCCCTCTGGCAGTACATTCCACCCTCCGCCAGCCCTTACAGTAAAGTTTCTAGCCACCCCTGCACCGCTAAGGCTGAGATCTGTGTTGTAGCTGATGACATGACACCATTACATTGGCCTAGCACAGTAACACAGAGCTCCTCCTAACTCCTGCTGCCTGTCCTGCAGAGAAGGAATGGCTCCTGCCTGTCCAGTTCTTTTCTGTCCTGTGCCTCTGGTAGTACATGCCACCCTCTGCCAGCCCTTACAGTAAAGTCCCTAGCCACCCCTGCACCGCTAAGGCTGAGATCTGTGTTGTAGCGATGACATGACGTCATTACATTGGCCTAGCACAGTAACACAGAGCTCCTCCTAATTCATGCTGCACAAAGATGAAGAGATCACATGGGGGAGATGATGGTGCAGCTGGGGGAGGGCTGACGTTGATGGAAGTGCTCCCAGACTCCCCTGCAGGCTGCAGTTGTGACGTTTACTAGCACTGCGCCTGTGGCGCTCATCATTTAAAGGGGTTTGCCTATCAGGGACATTTATGTCATATCCAGAGGATATGTCATAAATATCAGATAGATGCGGGTGCATTGCTGGGTCTACACAGTGGACAGTGGTAAGGGGGTCCTGTGCAACTGCGACCGCTGCGACTACTATAGCTACACCACTAGGTGTGGATTGATATTTTTAGAATTCTCTTGGAATGTCTCTAAAATTTTAATAAATGGAAATGAATCAAGTTTTAATTCATTAATTATAAAACATTTGTTAAGTTAAAAAAGAAAACTAAATACAAACTGTTCTATTGTAGCCTCCACCACTCCACGTTATGGCGCACATCCTGAAGAAAGCCGAGGACTATGTAAGTTATATCAGCAGATGATCCTATTATTACACAGAACTTCTGTAAGTCCACAGAAAAAAACCTAACCAGAATAAATTTCAACCCTACACACACACTATATATATATTATATGTATAAATATATACACACACATATATACATGTGTGTGTGTATATGTGTATATATATATATATATATATATATATATGTATGTATATAGCCCACTCCAAAATACGAGACAGCACTCCAGTTGTAGTGAAAAATAGGATCACTTTAATCACCCCTTGCGACAATTCAGCCCTACTCCATGGGGCCTTTCTCATTGCTAGAGATATATACATATATAATATATGTGTGTGTGTGTGTGTATATATATATATATATATTATATGTGTATGTATGTATATATACATATATATACACCGTCACATAGAAATATATATACATACACATATACCTATTGTAGCAGTTTGGGGAATGTTGTTAGGCAAAGCGACACTGAGCGCAGTATTCTTGTTAAACAGGACTTAGAAGCTTTATTTCTCTTTCAAGCAGCAAAGTGCAATAAACACAAAGGAATCTTGTTTCATCAGCATACACAAAGCTTAGAACAGAAAGAAACGTTTCAAGTAATAAAAGTTCAAGTATAAAGCACGCAGTCCAGCCCTTTGCAGGGGTTAGCTCTCACCCCTCTGTAAATATCAGGTCTGTTCAGCAGCAGACCAGTCTTCACACTCTTGCTTTCTCACACTCTCCCAGCAGTGCTTTTCTCTTATTTAATCACCCTGCAATTGTAGATGAACACAGCACTCCACGCAGCTCTATATTAGGCCATGTGCACGTTACCAGAGGATGAATCAGTTCCCAAACTTGAATACATAAGAACCATAGGACAAAATAACGGCACCAGGACTTCCAGATAGATGAAAAAAGGGTGGATTTATTCACCTCAAGTGAGCAGCGACGTTTCGGGGTTCGTCACAGAACCTTTCTCAAGCTGTACAACACTACACACATTGTCAGGTACAAATAGGAAGTACATCCAATAATTAACATAAAACCAATTGATGTACAATTTACAAAAATCAAGTGTATACATAGAACTTTCAACCCATATTATGGAACAGTTTTACAAAGTGCATAAGTACAATCGTACTTTCATATATCAGGTGCAATGTACGTGGATACAAAATATGTAAAAACAATCTACTGTGCTTTAATTAGCAATTAGCTAATCAATGAAAGCTGCAGAGGCCAATCTACAAGATATAGTTATATGTAAATCACATAGGAAATCATACATCACCAATTTGTTGCACACCTTGAGACAGCAGCGTTAGCGCGCACCTACTGCGCATGCTCAAAGATGGCGCCAAGACCGTAAATAGAGTCTATGTAACGCAAGCGGTGAGTAAATCACCAATGCGCATGCGCCGGATCGAAACTTGCGTTCCAGCCCATTTGCGCATGCACGGGCTGCGTTTACCCAATGTCACAGTTCTACAAACCTAAAAAATTCACACTAGGGATGCACGATGCATCGAAACTTCGATACTGTTCAATATTGTTATTTCATGTATTTCGATACTTAGCTGTATGACTGTATGAGAGTGGGGCTGCAACTGTGTAATACAGCCATTGCCTGCTCCCGAGTCCTGACAAGTGCGCGCCATCAGGACAATGTGATGCGGCCAGCGCTACACTAATGAGCGGCAGCACTGAAGACAGAACATGGCGGGCGCACTGCAAAACACCCCCATGTTCTGTTCTCAGTGCCTGAACCGCCGCTCATTAGTGCAGCGCCAGCCGCATCACCTCATGCTGACTGCGCACGCACTTACTGTCAGGAACGGGGCAATGGCTGTATTACACAGCCGCAGCCCCGCTCTATAACGGCGGAGATCAGAAAAACCTCTAATTTCCACTGCTATTCCCCTGAATGCTGCGATCAAAGCTGAACGCAGCATTCAAGAGGAAGTGAGAAGGGGGGATGCCCCTTGGATCGCGTCACAGGGAATTCCTGTGACGCGATTGAGGGACATACCATATATGGGCAGACAGGTATGTCCTAACAACTGCCTGTGTACTATCAGTAAACAGGCTAATGTACTGCCATATAGAAATATACCAGTACATTAAAGTTTAAAAATAAAGTAAAAACACAAAGTAATGTTAAATTTAAAAAAAATACACATACACCTTTTTTGCAATAAACATTAAAATAAGTCTCAATACATAAAAGATATACATATTCAGTATTGGCGCGGCCGTAATAACCATCACAACAATTTTTTTTCATCATTTGTGATGTGTACGCTGTAAAAAAATAAAATAAACACTGCTTTTTTCACTTATTGTGGGGCACGAGGTGTGATGAATTTAACCTCCATGTGCCTCACATTAATTGTAATTAACCCCATCATGTACCTTACACATTAACCCATTATGACTGAGAAACATGATTGGGTTAATTACTATTAATGTGAGGCACATTTAAAATTCATCACACTTCGCGCCTCACATCAGAAAACGGAAGAACTTTTTTTTTTTATTACTGTTGGCAAAGTATCGAATTGGTATCGAAATCGCAATACTAAATGAAGTATCAGTGTCGAAGTCCAAATTCTGGTATCGTGACATCTCTAACACATACGCACACACACAAACATAAGATACAGCCGCTCTGTATACATCATACAGAGCAGCTGTATCTTAAAAAGTTAAAATAATTTTGAATAAAAACTAATTATAAAGTTGCACAAAACACACTGATTGACTTTATTACATTTTTTTTTTAAAAAAAACATTCCTTTTGAAAGGCTTTATACAATGTTATCTTTCTAGTTCTCCAAGGATATACAAGTGGAGGAATTTACCATGGAGAAGGTAAGAGCCTCATTTCTTGGAAAATCATAAAATCTTCCTAACCATGGAAAACCGACGTAGCGGAGTACAGGCTCATAGATTCTCTATCAAGCTCGTACTTCGCTACATCAATTTCCGAAAAAAGCCGAATAAAAACTACATAGCTAAGCGCTCACACGAGCGCTTCTGCTGCTTCGTTTTAGCTATTGGTGGGGGTCTCAATGCTCGGACCCCCACCAATTAAAACTTATAACCTGTCACTATGACATGTCAGGAGTTTGTTGAACATTTAGGTACACTTTAATTTTCCAGGAACTTCTCTAGAGCTGCACTAGATCAAAACGACAATGATCAATTTATTTTAAGTATTCTATTCAATTTATTTACAGATGAGAGACAAAGGACTGAAGATCACCGAGTACTATGTAAGTGATATCAACAGACCATCCTATTAACACACAGAATATCTGTAGAGATACATATATGCAGTTAGGTCCAGAACTATTTGGACAGTGACACAATCTTCATTCATGATTTGCGCTCTGCATGTTTTACATTGGATTTGAAATGAAACAACTGAGATGCAATTGAAGTGTAGACTTTCAGGTTTAATTCAAGTGGTTGAACAAAAATATCCTGTGAAACGTTTAGGAATTGCAACCATTTTTCTAAACAGACTCCTCATTTCAGGGGCTCAAAGGTAATTGGACAAATTAACCTAACCATAAATAAAATGTTTTTTGTTAAATACTTTGTAGAGAATCCTTTGCAGGCAATGACTGCCTGAAGTCTGGAACGCATGGACATCACCAAACGCTGGGTTTCCTCCTTTGTGATGCTTTGCCAGGCCTTTACTGCAGCGTCTTCAGTTGTTGCTTGTTTGTGAGTCTTCCTGCCTTAAGTTTTCGCTTAAGCAAGTGAAATGCATGCTCGATAGGGATGAGATCTGGTGATTGACTTGGCCATTGCAGAATATTCCACTTCTTTGTCTTAAAAAAAACTCCTGGGTTGCTTTCGCAGTAAGTTTTGGATCATTGTCCATCTGTAATGTGAAGCGACGTCCAATAAACCTTGCTGCATTTGCTTGAATCTGAGCAGAAAGTATATCCCTGAACAATACAGAATTCATCCGGATGCTTCTGTCTTCAGTCACATCATCAATAAACACTAGTGACCCAGTGCCTTTTGGCAGCCATGCATGCCCATGCCATCACACTGCCTCCACCATGTTTTACAGAGGATGTGGTGTGCTTTGGATCATGAGCCGTTCCAAGCCTTCTCCATACTTTCTTCCTCCCATCATTCTGGTACAGGTTGATCTTAGTTTCATCTGTCAAAAGAATGCTGTTCCAGAACTGGGCTGGCTTCTTTACATGTTGTTTGGCAAAGTCTAATCTGGCTTTTCTATTTTTGTGGGTGATTAATGGTTTGCACCTATTGGTGAACAGTCTGTATTTGCTCTCATGAAGTCTTGTCTTTATGGTAGACTTAGATACTGATACACCTACTTCCAGGAGAGTGTACTTCACAGGGTAGGTGTTGTGGAGGGGGTTTTCTTCACCAGGGAAAGGATTCTGCGATCATCCACCACTGTTGTCTTCTGTGAACGTCCAGGCCTTTTGGAGTTCACGAGATCACCAGTACGCTCTTTTTTTTTTCAAGAATGTACCAAACTGTTGATTTGGCCACTCCTAACATTTGTGCTATCTCTCGGATGGATTTCTTCATTTTTGTCCGCCTTACGGTCTGTTTAACTTGCATTAAGAGCTCCTTTGACCTCATGTTGTGGGTTCACCTCAACTGCTTCCAAATGCAAATACCACACCTGAATCAACTCCAGACCTTTTATTTGCTTAATTGATGATGGAATAACGAGGGAATAGTGCATGCTGCCCATTAAATAACTTTTGAGATAGTTGTCCAATTACATATGGTCCCTTGAAAAAGAGGCAGCTACATATTAAAGAGCTGTAATTTCTAAACCCTTCCTCAAATTAGGATGTGAATACACTCAAATTAAAGCTGAGAGTCTGCACTTTAAGCCCATATTGATTATATAACTGTATATTCAATATGTTTTGGTAAACAGCTAAAATGCCAAAACTTCTGTCACCGCCAAATAAGTCTGGACCTAACTGTATATATCAAATAGAAGCCCCTATTCCATGACTGAGGGATGATAGAGTTCGCTCCTAGTAAACCCTTCTAAACCCCCTACTGAGGCCAACCACCCAATCCCATCCTTGTACTCCTATTTCCCTCAATAAGGACAGACTCATGATTGGATAAGGTTGGCCACAGCAGCCATTTTATTGACAAACAATAACTAATAAAAATATTACCATCAAATATAAATAATCAACATTATCAACATTAATAACAAACATTCCGAGCAAAGAGATCCTTGGAGCTAAGTAGGGTATCTGCTCAGCCACTCTGCCGATAAGTGCAGTATTTACCCCCAGCCGATTCCCCACAGGCTCAGGGGCAGCGTATCCAACTGCAGATGGTCAATAATTCAACCTTGCTCCCAGGGACACCACCCAGCAGGAGCCCAAAAATAGCCGGAGCCTCCATATTGCACAATTTGGGAAGGACCATACCCACGATGAGTTCCTCCCCCACCAATTTAACACCATCTCCAAGGACCTCCAACCTGCCAACCACTGCCATGAACGAAACGCAGCATAAAAAAATGATAAAACAAATAGTGAGGGTGGGCGGAAAACTTCACCTGTGTGTGCTTCTCCTCCTAATGGCGCAGGCACTGCCTTCGTGCCACTATAATCCTCAGCCTCCACCCCATAACCTCTCTCCTCCTATGACCCCGATCATGTGGCCTCCTCCTATGTCCTGTGGCCCGGGTTGGCCTTTCTTTCCAACAGCTGAAAAGTAGATTTATCACTGTAACTGTTTTTACCAGCACAAATCCCCCCTCCTCCACCACAGATATATAAAAGAATGATAAGAAAATAATATGGTAGAATTATATTTTATTTCTTTCCTTGTATAAGGATAAAGATGCAGAAGAAGATGCTGAGGACGGGGTAAGAGCCTCACTGTTACTATTACAAGATAGACATGACATATAAACCTCAACCACAGCACAGAATAACATTAAACATCTCAGAGCCCAACAAGAGGGTCTATAGTTCGGCAGAATATCGTTCAGAAGGAGTTTTCCATAGATAAATCTACATGCGGGATCATTCAGTACTGACAGCAGAGTGTGAGAAGGAATCTGAAATGGGTGAACATGGCATTCACAAGAAAAATAGGAGATTATATAGAACATTATTATATAACCCAGAAAAATTAATTCTTCCCTGTTCTGTTGTAGCCGATCTACATGAAGCTGGACGACGGCATGATGATCCCGGAAGATGTAAGTGATGTCAGCAGATAATGGTATTACTTCATGAAGATTAAATTCTTTATATTCACATTATATTAAAACCAGAAATGTAGTTATTACTGGAAATAGCGCTCACAATGTCTCTGACAGATTCCTTACATATCACACTCAGCATTTACTCATTCTGAACATTATCTGTTACATTTCAATGTGTAGTTTTAGGTTTCATAGACTCCCCAGCTTATAGACGGGCCGGCCTCAGATTTAACCTTTCCCGTCGCTGTACTGTCTTTTTATGTCGGGACAGGGTATTTAAAAATGGCGCATGCTTTGAAGCCCAGCTGGCGCCATAGCTTCTGGGTCTCTGTTGTGTTACACACCAGGGACCCAGTGGCAATGCTTGCTATCAGAGACATCTCTGATTTCAAGCATTTAACCCCTCAGATCCCCGCTACGGCTGCTATAGCGGTAGTTACGCCACTGCCTCAGATGCTGGGGTCAGATGTGACCACCAGCATCTGAAGGGTTTTTCCCTTTCCGTTTGTGGCTGGTCACCGTCTCCCATGTGGTGAGATCGCGGGAGCCGGTGTGTTCCTATAGTAGCCGGGAACCTTGTAAACGCTCCTAGTCCTGCTATAGGAAGATTTGCACTGATGCAATCAAGCAATGCACTGATCTGATTTGCAATAGATTTCAATACTGTGAGTGCAGTCTGTGGCATAAGCGATCTAATGATCGCAGGTTCAAGTCCCCTAGGGGGGCTAAAAAAAATTATATTTAAAAATATACAAATTTAAATCACCCCCCTTTTCCTATATCACATATAAAAATAAATACACAAACAAATAAACAAATCCAACAGTTATCCCAACGTCCAAAATGCCCGAACCATAAAAAAATACAAATATTTACCCTATATGGTGAACGCTGTAGCTGGAAGAAAGATCAAAATGGCCGAGTCAAACCAGACTCCAAAATTAATTGAGAACCCTGACACCTAAATTAATTAAAGGGGTTTTCCTATGATGGACATTTATGACATGTCTCTAGAACGGGGCCCCCTAAACTCTGTTCTACCTTTTTCTGCTCCCGCTGCCTTCCGGCCACTTCCTGACTATTTGGTTGGGACTCACGAAAACAGCGTAGCTCGCTGAGCTACAGTGCTTCCGTAAGTCCCATAGTAGTGAATGGCAGTTATGGAAGCAGCGTAGAATGCGAGCTACGCTGTTTCTGTAACTACCACTCATTTCTATGGGACTTACGAGAACTATGCTGATTTCTTCTTCATGGTCGGAAATCTCCTGCTTCAGCCACTAAACAGAGCGGTAGAACAGGGTTTAGGGGGCCCTGTTCTAGAGAAAGGTGATGGTCCCAGAAGAGGGACCCGTATCTATCTGACATTTATAACATATCCTGTAGATATGTCATAAATGTCTCTGATGGGAAAACCCCTTTAAGACCCCTAAATAAATTCCAAAAACCAGACCAGGACCCCAGGTAATTCAGAACCCTGACCAAGCCCAAAAATTAATTCAGACCCCTAGGCTGACGCAAATATAAATTCAGACCTAACCCCAAAACGAATTCAGACTTTAACCCAAACTAAATTTAGATCCCAAAACACACCAAAAATAAAGTCAGACCACAAACCAGACCACTGCATTTACTTTTTCTTCTTTGCCGGGTCTTCTTCACATCCAGGCTCTGCGGCACTAGGCTCTGATACTGCCCAGCATCAGAAACTTGTGTTCAGCACTGAACACAGGGAAAAAATGCAGCGGCGCTCAGGAGTGAAATGCGAGTGCAGAGCGATAAGTGATAGTGGCTGTTATATAGTGAATTTGATTTGCATAGCTGAATAGATAAGCTTCTGATTCTCTCTAGTGTAGAAGTTTTTATTTTGCTTTCTTTGAAATATTAGTATAAATAGCTCAGCGTTCTGCACGTTTATAAAATGGACTGAATAATTTCCTAATATATTGTTATTATGGGAATCGCTTCCTTAATTAGCAATTGCCACTCCCATAAACCTACAGAAATGCCACTATAAATACACACACAGGTGCTGTTTATGGATGATTTTAATTCATTAAAATTGCTTAGAATACTTAGAATATTCTTCAATATAATAAAGTTGGAAATCTGGGTTACAACTAAGATCGCTGAATTACAGATCCCTCTGAATAGATCACTACTTATCAGTTTTTCTGTTCTACTTTGCGGTGCTTGGGTGCAGTACAGGGGCGTAACTAGGAAAGACTGGGCCCCATAGCAAACTTTTGACTGGGGCCCCCCCTCCCCTGGGTGTCACACAACCCCCCCCTTGTAGATAGTGCCTTTTTTGCAGCCCCCCCCATAGATAACGAGATACAACCCACCTGTAGATAACGCCATACAGCCCCCTCTGTAGATAACGCCATACAGCCCCACTATAGATAACGCCATACAGCCCCCCTGTAGATAACGCCATACAACCCCCCTGTAGATAACGCCATACAGCCCCCTCTGTAGATAACGCCATACATCCCCCCCTGTAGAGAACGCCATACAGTCCCCTCTGTAGATAACGCCATACAGCCCCCTGTAGATAACGCCATACAGCCCCCTTTGTAGATATCTACAGAGGGGGCTGTATGGTGTTATCTACAAGGGGGTCTGTATGGCGTTATCTACAGGTGGCTGTATGGCGTTATCTACAGGGGGCTGTATGGCGTTATCTACAGAGAGGGCTGTATGGCGTTATCTACAGTGGGCTGTATGGGGTTATCTACAGGGGGGGCTGTATGGCGTTATCTACAGGGGCTGTATGGGGTTATCTACAGGGGGCTGTATGGCGTTATCTACAGGGGGCTGTATGGCGTTATCTACAGGTGGGCTGTATGGCGTTATCTACAGGGGGGCTGTATGGCGTTATCTACAGGGGGCTGTATGGGGTTATCTACAGAGGGGACTGTATGTCGTTCTCTACAGGGGGGGCTGTATGGCATTATCTACAGGGGGCTGTATGGCGTTCTCTACAGGGGGCTGTATGGTGCTATCTACAGAGGGCTGTATGGGGTTATCTACAGGGGCCTGTATGGCGTTATCTACCGAGGGGGCTGTATGTCGTTATCTACAGGGGGCTGTATGGCGTTATCTACAGAGGGGGCTGTATGGCGTTATCTACAGAGGGGGCTGTATGGCGTTATCTACAGAGGGGGCTGTATGGCGTTATCTACAGGGGGGTCTGTATGGCGTTCCCTACAGGGGGGGCTGTATGGCGTTCCCTAGAGGGGGGCTGTATGGCGTTCCCTAGAGGGGGGGCTGTATGGCGTTCCCTACAGGGGGCTGTATGGCGTTCCCTACAGGGGGGGGGGCGCTGTATGGCGTTCCCTACAGGGGGGGCTGTATGGCATTTCCCTACAGGGGGGCTGTATGGCGTTCCCTACAGGGGGCGGGGCTGTATGGCGTTCCCTACAGGGGGGGGGCTGCATGGCGCTCCCTACAGGGGGGGCTGCATGGCGCTCCCTACAGGGGGGCTGTATGGCGTTCTCTACAGGGGGGCTGTATGGCGTTCCCTACAGAGGGGGCTGTATGGCTTTCCCTACAGGGGGGGCTGTATGGCGTACAGCCCCCCCGTAGGTAACGCCATACAGCCCCCCCTGTAGAGAACGCCATACAGAGCCCCCCCCTGTAGGGAACGCCATACAGCGCCCCCCCTGTAGGGAATGCCATACAGAGCCCCCCACTGTAGGGAACGACATAAAGCGCCCCCCCCCCCTGTAGGGAACGCCATACAGCGCCCCCCCTGTAGGGAACGCCATATAGCGTCCCCCCTCCCAAAAAATGCGACCTACAGCGTGTCTGACAAAGTCCCCCGAGTTTTTCAAGACTAACCTCGGACTTCCGACGTCTGTGTCGGCAGCTCACTAAAAATGAAAGGAGCGCTGGTCACGCATGCGCACAAGCGTGACCGGCGCTCCATTCATTTCTACGGAGCTGCCGACACAAACCTCGGAAGTCTGAGGTTTGTGATGGAGAACTTCAGGGGACTTTCAGTCCCCCGTTCTCCCTATCGCTGCCAGCGATCACACATGTATCCCCTATCCTGTGGATAGGGGATTCGTGTCTTTTGTTTAATGGCAGAGCGGGGAGATACCTCCCTGCTCTGCCGTAGTCATCGGTGGCGTCCCGCTGTAGCAGCCATAGCGGCTGCTAGCGGAGCCTCCGGCCATGGTGGGGGCCCGTGCCGGCGGGCGACACGGGCCCCCCCCATGCCGCGGGCCCCATAGCAGCCGCTACTGCTGCTACGGCGGTAGTTACACCACTGGTGCAGTAATTTAATCATATGACTGATATCACTAAAGGTTCTGCAGTCCTCCTAGTTGTAGTTTAGTCGGACACTGGAAGCTTGTCAAGAGTAAGACAGCAGGCAGAAGGAATAGTGCATGGAGGCAGCCTCTATGTTAGCAGCAACATTTACTGGGGAGTGTTGACGCGACATGTGCAGCTGCACACCCCTAAAGCAAACCCTGCATAGAGATGCACTAGCTTCTCTACAGAAATACATTAGGGTAACCCTGCATACATAGCTGTTATCACTGTTTTGGCTCTAGAATCATTACACATGGGGGAGTTCAGTGTACAGACCATACAGCCTTTGAAATTACTTCATTTTGTTTACAGGAGCCAACATTGGAGATTACACCCGAAAGAACCATTCATCTAGCTGAAGAGGAAGAAACACCAAGCTGCGCCTGGTTCTGCATTCCAGCAGCCATGATTCTCAGAAGAGCAAGGGCCAGGATTGCGTCGTTCTTCATGAGAGGAGTAAGGGAATCTGCGGTCTGAGAGGTATCTGGGGTCAGGGAGGGAGGGCGGGCATCTGGGGTCAGGGAGAGGGCGTCTAGAAAGAAGTCAGGCGACGGAGAGGGAGGGCGTCAGGCGACAGAGAGGGAGGGCGTCAAGCGACAGAGAAGGAAGGCGTCAGGCGACAGAGAGGGAGGGCGTCAGGCGACAGAAAGGGAGGGCGTCAGGCGACAGAGGGAAAGCGTCAGGCGACAGAGAGGGAGGGCGTCAGGCGACAGAGAGGGAGGGCGTCAGGCGACAGAGAGGGAGGGCGTCAGGCGACAGAGAGGGAGGGCGTCAGGCGACAGAGAGGGAGGGCGTCAGGCGACAGAGAGGGAGGGCGTCAGGCGACAAAGAGGGAGGGCGTCAGGCGACAGAGAGGGAGGGCGTCAGGCGACAGAGAGGGAGGGCGTCAGGCGACAGAGAGGGAGGGCGTCAGGCGACAGAAAGGGAGGGCGTCAGGCGACAGAGGGAAAGCGTCAGGCGACAGAGAGGGAGGGCGTCAGGCGACAGAGAGGGAGGGCGTCAGGCGACAGAGAGGGAGGGCGTCAGGCGACAGAGAGGGAGGGCGTCAGGCGACAGAGAGGGAGGCGTCAGGCGACAAAGAGGGAGGGCGTCAGGCGACAGAGAGGGAGCGCGTCAGGCGACAGAGAGGGAAGGCGTCAGGCGACAGAGAGGGAGGGCGTCAGGCGACAGAGAGGGAGGGCGTCAGGCAACAGAGAGGGAGGGCGTGCGGCTCGCGTCAGGGAGGGCGTGCGGCTCGCGTCAGTCATGGAGGGTGCGCGGCTCGCGTCAGTAAGGAGGGCATCGGGCTCGCATCAGTCAGGGAGGGCGTGCGGCTCGCGTCAGTCAGGGAGGGCAGGCGGCTCGCGTCAGTCAGGGAGGGCGTGCGGCTCGCGTCAGTCAGGGAGGGCGTCCGCCCCGCGTCAGCCAGGGAGGGCATCCGGCTCGCGCCAGTCAAGGAGGGCGTCCGGCTTGCGTCAGCCAGGGAGGGCGTCCGGCCCGCGTCAGCCAGTGAGGGCGTCTGGCCCCCGTTAGCCAGGGAGGGCGTCCGGCCCGCCCCAGTCAGGGAGGGCGTCCGGCTCGCGCCAGTCAAGGAGGGCGTCCGACTCGCGTCAGCCAGGGAGGGCGTCCGGCTCGCGCCAGCCAGGGAAGGCGTCCGGCTCGCGCCAGTCAGGGAGGGCGTCCGGCTCGCTCTAGTCAGGGAGGGCGTCCGGCTCGCGCCAGTCAGGGAGGGCGTCCGGCTCACACCAGTCAGTGAGGGCATCTGAGGTCAGGGAGGGAGAGCATCTGAGGTCAGGGAGGGAGGGAGAGCATCTGAGGTTAGAGTGCATCTGGGGTCAGAGAGGGAGGGAATCTGGGGTTTAAGAAAAAACAAAATATAAAAAAGTATTAGCAATAGGGCCCCATCCAGTGTTATCACTGCAGTGAACCAGGGAGTAGCCGACCGCCAGTACTTGGGGTCAGGAAGGAATTTTTTTTCCCCCACATGGGGGTTATGTTTCGCCTTCCTCTGGTTCACATCCGTTGTTTGCAGTAAATCCTAGAATTTGTCCTGGATGGTTTAGGTAGGTAGTAATAATAGGTATTAATAAAACCTATTTTAATCTATTCATTGTGTCAGTGTCATCTTTTCTGTTTGGTGTGAAATCCCCTGAACGATCTGGTAATAAATTGTCAATTCCTGACACCTGTTACTTCTAAAAAAATTACATTAAAATAAATATACTAAAATTCCTTCAGTCTGGTACAGAACAGTCCACAGAAGCTGATTATCTGGAGTCTGAGAAAAGTAAACATAAAGGAACGGGCATAACAAGAACTTTATGGGACCTGAGCCCCTTCTCCTCACTTGTACCACCCACTATGCATCTTACCCCTGGATAATAACCCCTCCTGAAATAAGGACCTGCCAACCCTCATGATCTGTGGTGTATGTGGAACAGTATCTGGTCTAAGGTGAGTGGTTGAAACACATCACATCACATCACCAGTGTTGGATTATGGTTGACATCTAAAGCTCAGTAATATACACGTTTCTTCTCTTACCACTGCCTTTGGAATTCTGTATAATCGTAGGTGTCATTCCTATAATAGATTACAATAAATTGAGTATGTGGGTTATTGCTTTATAAATGTATCGGGTGAAGTCAAGGCCGACTTCGAGTTATGTGGTGACCTCTGGAGAAATATTCCCCTCCCCTGCCACCAACTAATAATGGTGGAGATTACTTTTGATAGAAATCTGAGCACCATAGAAAGGTTGATATGAGTGCCAGTTCTATATAGCACTTCAGAAGATCATTTTAGGCAGAATTACAGATTCACCAACAACAATACCACAATTAATATGCACATTCAGAGTGCAGCCTGATGAAGAATGTTTTTAGTACAGAAAGAAAAGAACATTTTCTACTAGGTAATGAGCCAATCACTCATAGAGTACCTAAACTGCAGTAGCATGAGTTATTTAAAGAGAATCCATGACTAGTTTATCAATTCCCTATCTCCAAACTAATCTAATAGGCGCTATGATGCTGATAACTACAGGGTGATTTGTTTTCAAAAACGTTTATTATTTGCAAAGTTATGAGCTTTTTTCTAAATATTATAATGTGGCCATACTTGCCAAATAGGAGGTGACTCTTTCTTTTCAGTCTGGGCGGTGTTATGTTTTCTGTATGATGCTGACCAATCGTCATACAGCTTCTCCCCCTTCCCTGCCCAGCAACACAGAGTGATCACATAGTATACAGCTCCACTCCCGACTGTGTATTCAACTGGCGATATCTCCGGTTGTGTCACAGCTAGAACTGCGATCCTGGGGTCATATGAAAGATTAGAATCTCGGGGACGTGTCCTGATGGCAGCAGACATGGTCGTGTGCTGACTTAGCTCCGCTTCCACCTACAACTTAAGCGACAGATAAAGTGTTCTCAGTGTGTAAAAATCTTATCAACAAATCATCCTAAACTCATCCTAAAGACAGATTCTTTCTGTTATTCACTCACTCCGGGAGGAGAACTCAAACATATGACAGAACTGGGACCGGGAATCCCCCAGAGAGCGCGTGGTGCACGGAGCTGAAAGACTGATAAGTGTATGTTCACACAGCCTATTTTCAGCCGTTTTTCGGGCTGTAAACATCGGCGGCTGAATGCCTCCAAACATCTGCAGATTGATTTAAAAACGGCCACGTAAAAAAACGCCTCATAAAAAGAAGAGCATGTCACTTCTTGAGCCGTTTTTCATTGACTAGAATTGAATAGAAAAAGAGCTCTGAAAAGTGCCGTAAAAACGCCGCAAAAAACTCTAAGGCCCTGTTCACACAGAGTATTTTGACGAGTTTTTTGGCGTGGAAATGGCTCCGCAAGATTCATTCAAAACCGGCCGAAAATGCCTTCCATTGATATCAATGGGAGGCGGAGGCGGACATGCCCTATCTTAGCACGGTTACGCCTCTGACATCCCATTGACATCAATGGGAGGCAGAAAAATTGTATTTCGCTAAGTTTTTTTGCCCGTTATCACTCAATGGGCGCGAGCAAAAAATGCAGCGAAAAACAGCGAAAATAGCGGCAAACGGCGTGCAGGAATGTCAAAATCTGCCTCAAAATCCCAAATTGAATTTTGAGGCAGAATTTTCCTCCTGCAAAAAACTCTGTGTGATTGTGGGGGCTGCCGATGCTTGTCGTGGCAATCGGAGGTCAGTCAATGACCTCCAGGTTGCCATGTACGGAAGCCTCTGTGTGACTGTCACGTCACAATTACAATTAGAACACATTACACTACATAGGTAGTGTAATGTACTCTAGCAACGATCAAAGCTGCAAGTCTAAATCTCCCCTAGTGGGACAAGTAAAAAAGTAATAAAAAGGTTTAAAAAAAAGTGTAAAAATAAAAGTTCTAAGTTATATAAACAAAAAATGCTTTTTTTCTTATAATAAGACTTTCATTATAGGAAAAAAATTAACACGTTAAAAAAAGTACACATATTTGGTATCACCGCGTTCGTAACGACCCCAACTATAAAACTATAATGTTATTTTTCCCGTACGATGGACACCCCAAAAAAAAATCAATAAAAAACTACACCAGAATCGCTATTTTTTGGTCACTACCCCTCCCAAAATAGAGAATAAAAAGTGATCAAAAAGTCACATGTTCCCAAAAGTAGTACCGATAAAAACTACAACCCGTCCCGCAAAAAACAAGCCCTTACATAGCTTTTTTGACTAAAAAATAAAAAAGTTACTGCTCTCAGAGTATGGTGACATAGAAAATAAATTATTTTATAAAAAAGTGATTTTATTGCACAAACGCTGCAAAACATAAAAGAACCTATATACATATGGCATCGCCGTAATCGTATCGACCCCCAGAATAAAGTAAAACTGTCATTTATAGCACACGGTGAACGCTGCAAAAAATAAACTAAAAAACATTGTCAGAATTGCTTGTTTTTGGTTACCCGGCTTGGAAAAAAACTGAATAAAAAGTGATCAAAAAAAAAAATCTCATGTACCCCAAAATGGTACCAATGAAAAGTACAGATTGTCCCGCAACAAATAAGCCCTCACACAGCTCCGGTGGTGAAAAAATTAAAAAGTTCTGGCTCTCAGAATATGGCGATGCAAAATGTGCAGTGTATTCCAAAATCGGATAAGATCGGGCGCCATTTATCAGTGCGACACCGGCCACATATCTATGAATTATTATTTATTTACCGAATTATTATACCCTCTTATTATGCCCTGATGTACTCCGTACAGCCTACATGTGCCCCCATATTATAAACTGAAACACCAGCAAAACCCCAAACAGAACTACTACCAAGCAAAATCTGCACTCCAAAAGCAAAATGGCGCTCCCTCCCTTCTGAGCCCCACAGCGTGCCCAAACAGCGGTTTGCGCCCACATATATGGCATCGCCATACCCGAGAGAACCCGCTTAACGTTTTATTTGTCTTCGGTGGCACAAACTGGACACGACATATGCACTAAAATGGCATACCAGCGGAAAATAGCAATAGTCACACCATCTGCTGTGCATTAACCCCTTTGCTCACTATGACTTAATAGCACGTCATGGTGCGTGGGTTGATGTATGGAGCCGGCTCACGTGCTGAGCCCACTCCATACGCTGCGGGTGTCAGCTGTGTATTACAGCTGACACCCAGGACTAACGGACAGGAACAGCGATCGTGCGGTTACAGAAGCCTGTAAGAATAACAATATACTGCAATACATTAGTATTGCAGTATATTGTACCAGCGATCCAATGATCGCTGGTTCAAGTCCCCTAAAGGGACTAATAAAATGTGTAGAAGAATTAAAGTTATTAGTAGTGAGCAAGAAAAAAGTTTAAAGTAAAAAAAAACACTTTTTACCATTTTTCTTCTAAAGTAATGTCAAAAAATAAACAAAATTGGTATCGCTACGTCTGTAAAAGGCCAAACTATTACAATATACCATTATTTAACTCGCACGGGGGAACACCATAAAAAATTTAAATAATTTAAACCGCTAAAATTGCAGTATTTTTTGTCACTTTAGCTGTTCAAAAAAAAATGAAATACAACTTTTTGATCACTCTTTATGGTAAAAAATGGTACCAATAAAAACTACAGTACGTCCCGCAAAAAATAAGACCTCCCACCGCTCAATCAACCGAAAAATAAAAAAGTTGCGGCTCTCAGAATGTGGTGAAACAAAACAATTTTTATTTTAACAATTACATTTTTCTTTGTAAAAGTAGTATAATATAAAAAAAAACAATATAAATTTGGTATCACCGTAATTGGATTGAGCCGCAGAATAAAGTCAAGTTTTCATTTTTATCGCACGGCGAAAGCTGTAAAAAACGAAAACCCCAAAAATTGAAATCAGATTTTTTTCCTATATCAGCCCGCAAATTTTTTTTTTTCAGTTTCCCAGTAGATTTTATGGCACTTTAAATGGTGGCAATAGAAACTACAGCTCCTCCCGCAAGAAATAAGCGCCCACACCACTCTATTGACAGAAAAAGAAAAAAATTTATGCCTCTAAGAACGTGGGGAGTGAAAAACGAAAATAAGATAGCAAAAAATGGATCAGACCTGAAAGGGTTAATTCATTTCTAATGAAAAAAATGTATGACCCCATGTGGGTATTGCCATACTCGGGAGAAATTGATTTACAAAATTTGGTTCTTTTTTTCTCCTTTATCTCTTGTAAAAATTAGAAAATTTTAGTGGAAAAAAAATGGTGATATTCATTTTCGCGGCCTAATTCTAATAAATTCTGCAAAAGACCTGTGGGGTCTAAATGCTCACTATACCCCTAGAAAAATTTCTTGAGGGGTGTAGTTTCCAAAATGGGGTAACTTTGGGGGTTTCCACTGTTTTGGTCCCTCCAGGGCGTTGCAATCGCGACATGGCACTGAAAACCATAACAGCAAAATCTGAGCTCCAAAATCCAAATGGCGCTCCTTCCATTCTGTGCCCTGCTGTGTGTCCAATCAGCAGTTTATTACCACATATGGGGTATTGCCGTAATCGGGAGACATTGTTTTACAAATGTTGGGGTGCATTTTCTTCGTTATTCCTTGTAAATATTAAAAATGTCTATGTTTTTTCAGAAAAACAGTAGATTTTCATTTTTTACAGACTAATTCCTATATATTTAGCGAAAAACCTGTGTGGTCAAAATGCGAAATATACCCCTAGATAAATTTCTTGAGCGGTTTAGTTTCCTAAATGTGGTCACTTTTGGGGTGTTTCCACTGTTTTGGCACCACAAGACCTCTTCAAACCTGACAAGGTGTCTAAAATATAATATAATAAAATATATTCTAAAAGAAAGGAGGCCCAAAATCCACAGGGTGCCCCTTTGTTTCTCAGGCCGGTGTTTCAGTCCATTAGCGCACTAGGGCCACATGTGGGATATTTCTAAAAACTGCAGAATCTGGGCAATAAAATATTGAGTTGCATTTCTCGGGTAAAACCTTCGGTGTTACGAATTTTTTTTTTATTAGAAATGAATTTCGGCAAAAAAAAATAAATTTGTACATTACTTTAATTCCTGTGAAACACCTAAGGGGTTAAAACACTTTGTGAATGCGGACTCGAATACCTTGAGGGGTGCAGTTTTCAAAATGGCATGACTTCTGGGGATTTTCTAATATATAAGGTCCTCAAAGCCACTTATGAGAAATTGCTGCTAAAGTTCTAAGCCTTATAACGTCCTAGAAAAAGAAAAGAACGTTCAAAAAATGATGCAAACATAAAGAAGACATATGGGAAATATTAACTAGTAACTATTTTGCGTGGTATTACGATCTGTTTTACAAGCAGATACGTTTAAATTTAGAAAAATGCAAATTTTTGCTAATTTTTGTGTTTTTCAGAAATAAATACCAAAATTATCGACCAAATTTTTTCACTAACATAAAGTACAACATGTCACGAGAAAACATTCTCAGAATCGCTTGGATAGGTAAAAGCATTCCGATGTTATTACAACATAAAGTAACACATGTCCGATTTGAAAAAATAGGCTATGTCCTGAAGGCCAAAACAGGCTGGGTCCTGAAGGGGTTAATCACCCCTTCAAAAGATCCCCACTTTAGTCTGAAAGCAGGTCCGAAAATGTTGACATTATATGTGCCCAAGACTCATCTTTTAGAAACAGATGCCCACAGAATCAAAAATATGCATTTCTCACATGTATATCATGCCCATACCACCCAGAAAAAGGCAGGAGCATTGATTGCTTTTAAATGTACTTTAATATTTGCAGAATTAAAGAGGCTCTGTGTCACGGACACAGGGTATGTGGACCCACTAGGCCGCTCCGCTGTAGCGGGGAGGCAGCTGACCAGGTCACAGTCTATGTGAAAGCAAGATGGCAGACAGTAATGCTTAGGTACCTGAAATAGTCCGGGCGGTGGCTGTGGCTTCAGCACGGATGGAGGCAGGTGCGGAAAGTGGCGCCAGACGTGGCGGGCAGTATCCGATGAGCAGATGGCACTTGACGTGGCAGAAGACACTTGACGTGGCAGTTGGCACTTGACGTGGCAGATGACACTTGACGTGGCAGGTGGCACTTGACGTGGCAGATGGCACTTGACGTGGCCGATGGCACTTGACGTGGCAGATGACACTTGACGTGGCAGATGGCACTTGACGTGGCAGATGGCACTAGACGTGGCAGATGGCACTTGAACACGGGTAGGCACAGGAACAATGCGGAATACAGGAACGGTAACAGGGCACGGGTAACAGCTGGAACGGGAGACACTAAGGGACCATTTGCGAGACAGACTGGGAAAGACTAACAACGCTCAGGCAAGGATCAGAAGGGCTGGGGCATTCTTATAGGGCAGGAAATCATGTGGGTTAATGAACATTGTTTTCATGTGCGCGCGCTGGCCCTTTAAGAGCGGGCGCGAGCGTGCGCGCGCACCCTACGGGACCCAGCCGGACGGAGCGGAAGTGAGCGCTGGCATCTCCTAGGAGGGAGACGGAGGCCAGCGCTCACAGATCCATGGCTGCGGGCGTCGGGAGGTGAGTGAACCCGACGGCCCGCGGCCATGGGCGCTACACTCTGTCACCAGATTTTGCAACCCCTATCTCCTATTGCAGCAGATCGGCGCTGCAATGGAGATAAGAGTAACGTTTTTGTTTTTTAAAAAACGAGCATTTTTGGCCAAGTTATGACCATTTTTATATTTATGTAAATGAGGCTTTCTAAAGTACAACTGGGCGTGTTTAAAGTAAAAGTACAACTGGGCGTGTATTATGTGCGTACATTGGGGCGTTTTTACTTCTTTTACTAGCTGGGCGTTGTGTATAGAAGTATCATCCACTTCTCTACACAACGCCCAGCTTCTGGCAGTGCAGACACAGCGTGTTCTCGAGAGATCACGCTGTGACGTCACTCACTTCCTGCCCCAGGTCCTGCATCGTGTCGGACCAGCGAGGACACATCGGCACCGGAGGCTACAGTTGATTCTGCAGCAGCATCGGCGTTTGCAGGTAAGTCGATGTAGCTACTTACCTGCAAACGCTCTCGAGAACACGCTGTGTGTCTGCACTGCCAGAAGCTGGGCGTTGTGAAGAGAAGTGGATGATACTTCTATACACAACACCCAGCTAGTAAAAGAAGTAAAAACGCCCAGATGTAACGAACACAATACACACCCAGTTGTACTTTTACTTTAAACACGCCCAGTTGTACTTTAGAAAGCCTCATTTACATAAATATAAAAACGGTCATAACTTGGCCAAAAATGCTCGGTTTTTTAAAAATAAAAACGTTACTCTTATCTACATTGCAGCGCCGATCTGCTGCAATAGGAGATAGGGGTTGCAAAATATGGTGACAGAGCCTCTTTAACCCCTTCCCGACATTTGACGTACATGTACGTCATGGAAAGCATTGACTTCCCGCAAAATGCCGTACATGTACGTCAAATGTTTGGCACCGGCTCAGAAACTGAGTCGGTGCCATCATCACCGGATCTCAGCTGTATCTTACAGCTGACATCCGACTGTAACGGCGGGGACCGAAATTAGCTTCGATCCCCGCCATTAACCCCTTAAGTGCAGCGCTCAAACGCGATCGCTGCACTTAAGGTGTTTGCAGCTCATCGGAGCCCCAGCAATGAAATTGCAGGGGTTCCGGTGGCTGCAATGGCAACCGGAGGCCTAATAGTGGCCTCCCGGTCTGCCTAGCACCGAAGCCGGTCAAGATCCGCCCGGCGGCGGAGCCTGATCGGCTTCCGTAGCTGCCGGCAAGATGGCGCCGGGTCAGGAGCTGATCCGGCGTCATCAGCGGTGGATGTCAGCTGTACTGTACAGCTGACATCCACCTGTAATGGCAGGAACCGGAGCTAGCTCCTATCCCTGCCATTAACCCCTTCGATGCAGCAATCGAAAGCGATTGCTGCATCGTAGCGGTTACTAGCAGATCGCCAGCCCTGACAGGCAATCGGGACTGGCGACTGCTGTTATGGCAACAGGAGACACAATGGTCTCCTGCTCTGCCATTACGGAAGCCTATTAGGCCCCGCCGGGAGGCGAAGCCTAATCGGCTTGCTGTCAGTGAATGACTGACAGATCTAATACATTGCACTACATAGGTAGTGCAATGTATTAGAAAAAAAAAAATCTGACCGTTGGACCTTCAAGTCCCCTAGTGGGACTTGAAGAAAAGTGTAAAAAAAAGTGTAAAAAAGTGTAAAAAAGTGTAAAAAAAAGTGCAAAAAATAAAAGTTTAAAAACAATAAAAGTTTCAAGTAATCAAATAAAACACAATCCCCCTTTTACTCTTATCAAGTCCTTTATTATTGAAAAATAATAATAAACCATATGTATTTGGTATCGCCACGACCGTAACGACCTGAGGTATCAAAATATTGTATTATTTATTGCACGCGGTGAACAGCGTAAAAAAAACCGTAAAAAACGTTACCAGAGTTTCTGTTTTTTAGTCACTTTGCCCTACAAATATTAGAATAAAAAGTGATCAAAAAGTCGCACGTATCCAAAAATGGTACCTATAAAAACTATAGCTCGTCACGCAAAAAACAAGCCCTCATACACCTCCGTCGACAAAAAAATTAAAACGTTATGGTTCTCACAACTTTGCGACAGAAAAAAAATACATTCTTTTTACAAAAGTAATTTTATTGTGAAAAAAGTTGTAAAACATAAAAAAATGCTATAAATTAGGTATCGCCGGAATCGTACTGACCCGCAGAATAAAGTTAACATGTAGTTTATAATGCGTGGTGAACGCTGTATAAAAAAAACCGAAAAAAGCTGTGCCAGAATTGCATTTTTTTGTTTACCTGGCATCCCAAAAAATAGGATAAAAGGTGATCAAAAAGTCACATGTACCCCGAAATGGTACCAATAATAACTACAGCTCGTCCCGCAACAAACCAGCCCTCATACCGCTACGTCTATGAAAAATAAAATTAGTTATGGCTCCAATAAGTCAGGAAATAAAAAAATATGCAGTTGTGCCCGAGGGGAACATTTCTTCTGTTTGAAGAGGCGATTTATCAAGGACCTAAAATTAGAGAACCAGGAAAGGGAGGGCCCAAACATATCCGCTGGAAGCGACGGTGCCCGTATTATACCAGGACAACACTTCCCAGCAAAATTCCTCAAACTACAAAGGTGCAGAGTGGGGACCAAAAGGGGGATAAGAAATTACACCATTTATCAGTGCGACACTGGCCTGTGCAGAAAGGATTGCTTCACAGCGTAACACACATCTATGGATTATTTTATTTTTTTTCATACCACCTGACTATGCCCCTTATATACTCCGCCCCGCTTACATGTACCCC